>NC_053028.1:573787881-574081920 GCF_003073215.2 Triticum urartu
ACTGTATTCCAACTTCTCTATGGTTCATACCCTCCGATACTACTCATAGATTCATCAAAATAAGCAAACAACACGATGAAAACAGAATCTGTGTAAAACAGAACAGTCTGTAGTAATCTGAATCAAACGTATACTTCTGGAACTCATAAAATTCTAAAATAAATTTCTGGACCTGAGGAATTTATCTATTAATCATCTTCAAAAATAATTAACTAAATATCACTTTAAAAATAAAAATTGCAGCAATTCCCGTGAGCGCTAAAGTTTCTGTTTTTTACAGCATGATCGCAAAGACTTTCCCCAAGTCTTCCCAAAGGTTCTACTTGGCACAAACACTAATTAAACACAAAAATAACAAACATAACAGAGGCTAGATAAATTATTTATTACTAAACAGGAACAAAAAGCAAGGAATAAAAATAAAGTTGGGTTGCCTCCCAACAAGCGCTATCGTTTAACGCCCCTAGCTAGGTATGATGATTTCAATGATGCTCACATAAAAGATAAGAATTGAAACATAAAGAGAGCATCATGAAGAATATGACTAGCAAATTTAAGTCTAACCCACTTCCTATGCATAGGTATTTTCTGAGCAAACAATTTATGGGAACAATAATCAACTTGCATAGGAAGGTAAAACAAGCATAACTTCGAAATTTTAAGCACATGGAGAGGAAACTTGATATTATTGCAATTCCTACAAGCATATGTTCCTCCCTCATAATAATTTTCAGTAGCATCATGAATGAATTCAACAATATAACCAGCACCTAAAGCATTCTTTTCATGATCTACAAGCATAGAATTTTTATTACTCTCCACATAAGCAAAATTCTTCTCATTCGGAATAGTGGGAGTAAACTCAACAAAATAACTATCATGTGAGGCATAATACAATTGAAAACTAAAATCATGATGACAAGTTTCATGGTTATCATTATTCTTTATAGCATACAAGTCATCAAAATAATCATCATAGATAGCAACTTTGTTCCCATAATCAATTGGAACCTCTTCCGAAATAGTGGATTCATCACAAAATAAAGTCATGACCTCTCCAAATCCACTTTCATCAATATAATCATCATAAATAGGAGGCATGATTTTATGATAATAAATTTGCTCACCAAAACTTGGGGGACAAAAAATATCAACTTCTTCAAACATAGCTTCCCCAAGCTTGTGGCTTTGCATATCATTAGCATCATGGATATTCAAGGAATTCATACTAACAACATTGCAATCATGCTCATCATTCAAATATTTAGTGCCAAACATTTTTATGCATTCTTCTTCTAACACTTTGGCACAATTTTCGTTTCCATCATACTCTCTAAAGATATTAAAAAGATGAAGCGTATGGTGATACAAGTGGTATATGGATAGTAGATAATAGTTTTTGTAATCTGAAAATATAAAAACAGCAAGGTAACTAATGATAAAAGTGAGCACAAACGGTATTGCAATGCATTGAAACAAGGCCTAGGGTTCATACTTTCACTAGTGCAAGTCCTCTCAACAATAATAACATAATTGGGTCATATAACTATCCCTTAACATGCAACAAAGAGTCACTCCAAAGTCACTAATAGCGGAGAACGAACGAAGAGATTATGGTAGGGTACGAAACCACCTCAAAGTTATTCTTTCCAATCAATCCGTTGGGCTATTCCTATATGTGTCACAAACATCCCTAGAGTTCGTACTAGAATAACACCTTAAGACGTAAATCAACCAAAACCCTAATGTCACCTAGATACTCCAATGTCACCTCAAGTATCCGTGGGCATGATTATACGATATGCGTCACACAATCTCAGATTCATCTATTCAAACCAACACAAAGGACCTCAAAGAGTGCCCCAAAGTTTCTACCGGAGAATCACGATGAAAACGTGTGCCAACCCCTATGCATAGGTTCATGGGCGGAACCTGCAAGTTGATCACCAAAACATACATCAAGTGAATCACGTGATATCCCATTGTCACCACAGATACGCACGGCAAGACATACATCAAGTTTTCTGAAATCTTTAAAGACTCAATCCGATAAGATAACTTCAAAGGGAAAACTCAATCCATTACAAGAGAGTAGAGGGGGGGAGAAAACATCATAAGATCTAACTATAGTAGCAAAGCTCGCGATACATCAAGATCATATCACCTCAAGACCACGAAAGAGAGAGATCAAACACATAGCTACTGGTACATACCCTCAGCCCCGAGGGAGAACTACTCCCTCCTCGTCATGGAGAGCACCAGGATGATGAAGATGGCCACCGGAGAGGGATTGCCCCCTTTGGCAGGGTGCCGGAATGGGTCTAGATTGGCTTTCGGTGGCTACAGAGGCTTCTGGCGGCAGAACTCTCGATCTATTGTGCTCCCTGATGTTTTTTGGGTATATGGAGATATATAGGCGGAAGAAGTATGTCAGGGGGGCCACAAGGGGCCCACGAGGGTGGAGGGAGCGCCCAGGGGGTGGGCGCCCCCCTGCCTCGTGGCTTCCTCGTAGATCCCCTGACGTGCACTCCAAGTCTTCTGGGCCTCTTCTGATCCAAAAATAAGTTCCGTGAAGTTTCAGGTCAATTGGACTCCATTTGGGGCAAAAAAACAGAAACTGGCACTGGGCTCTGGGTTAATAGGTTAGCCCCAAAAATCTTTACCTAATTTTAAAGGACGGATTGTTTCTCCACTTTTTTTGGTTTACTGTGGGACCCATATGATTTTCGTCTGTCTTGGAACCCCTGCCAACTTTCGTTCGATCGTCCGCTGGCCGCAGGTGGCTCACGCCCCAACTTCCTGGAAGCTAAAAAAAGATTTAAAAAATCGTGTCTTTGTGGACATCGAACTCAGGACCTCAGGGACGCTATGGTATCTCACAACCAATAGACCAAGAGGCCTAGAGTGTTGATTCTTGGGATATCTTTATCTTTACCTAATATTAAAGGACGTATTGTTTCTCCACTTTTTTTGGTTTATGGTGGGACCCATACGATTTTCGTCCGTCTTGGAACCCCTGCCAATTTTCGTTCCATCGTCCGCTGGCCGTAGGTGGCTCACGCCCTAGCTTCCTGGAAGCTAAAAAAAAGATTTAAAAAATTGTGTCTTTGTGGACATCAAACTCAGAACATCAGGGAGGTTATGGTATCTCACAACCAATAGACCAAGAGGCCTGGAGTGATGATTCTTAAGATATCATTTATTTATACGTTAACCCTGTCAGGGAAATAAAGCAAGCGCAAACTGACCGGCCCAGACAACATACAAGGTCAATTTGATTGAGATGATGATGCCTAACTTCAATGCAATTCCCAGCACTCCACACCTTTTAATGAAACAGGTGGTTAGTTTAAATTAAAATGAGATTATGTGCACAACAAATACTGGAAGTGCCCTTGGCGAATTAACATGCACGCTGTCTATTATACTCTACATGGTGACTACCTTGAATTACACCACATACCTGCATAAAAGTATATATGTTGGGAGAATCAATGAAATTCTTTAACCAACACATTAACGGGTGTGTAGCTTAAATTAAATGGTATTGTGTACATTGAATTGGGCTATAGCCGATTATCCTCATTTTGGTGTTTACTCACTAGCAAAGCACCAGCCGCAAGTCTAGCAATGCTACATTTTCCGGCAAAAAGACAAGAAACAATTCTACAAAGATGGTCGGCT
Organism: Triticum urartu; assembly: GCF_003073215.2. Lineage (NCBI taxonomy): Eukaryota > Viridiplantae > Streptophyta > Magnoliopsida > Poales > Poaceae > Triticum > Triticum urartu. Next base: position 573,791,566 of record NC_053028.1, read on the forward strand.
TGAAAGAACAATTCTTCTTCATGTTAAGGATATTGGACAATGCTTATTATTATTATTTTTTGAGAAAGACATAGTGATAGAATTAGGAGTGTCAGGGTTCAATGAAATTTTATCCCGTTGCAATGCACAGACCATTTTCTATGTGCTGGGCTAGGTACCAAGCAAGTGGCCTTCTAACGGGATTTTTTTCCCTTCCGGGCCGAGAGAATGAAGGTGGGCTTTCTTTCTACAATAAAAATAAACATGGTGGGTCGATCTCACGATAAGCCTGTAGCAAGCAAACAACTCCGCCAACTATGCTAGCTCATGATTATGGGTGAAAGAGGTTGGTTTACAAACGAAATAATCCACCTTGCCTTTTTACATAAAACCTGACCAACTTATATACTTGCACAAGTTGCCTGTATAGACAACGAGCCACATGGAGAAACAAGAAACAAACAGTAATTCACAAGACATGCACGCTTTGTGCATGAAAGAAAGTTTTGATTAATTAAATTAGATTCGGTTGGGGGCTGCATGACATAAAGAAAGGAGATTGTTGTGCTCCATGAGATAGGTCGAAAGACACGAAGATCAAAAAATAGAAAAATATTTAACTGGAATGGTGGATTGTGGCACTTGCATGAGATACAAAGACCATTCTCGGTAGAAAGACAAAAGTTGTTGCACATTTCGTTCATGCAATCTTTTTTTCTAATCAAATATTTTAATAAAAGCAAGATATTCCTTTCAATCACTATCTGCCTGCTTTGATTGCCAGGCTCATGAGGTAGGCATGAAAAACCCTAAGCGAGATAGTAGTTTTCAAGATTATGAAATAATAAGTATTCCTTAGCACCAGTATTAAAACTTCTTTCGTGACTAATGCACAATTAATAACGTTGTCCTTTCAAACTTTGGCACACACCTCGTTGCTGCTGTTGGTGCCAATGTATGTATGCCGTCATGCCTTCCTGGTGGACTTTTTGACGGATACTTGTCATTTTTTTGCAGGCGACACACGTTAATTTTCTCTCCCATTGCAACGCATGGGCATTTGTGCTAGTAATATAAAAGTGTATAATAAAGCCCATAAACATCCAAAACAGAAGATAAAATAGCATGGAGCAATCAAAAATTATAGATACGTTGGAGTGGTATCAGCATCCCCAAGCTTAATTCATGTTCGTCCTCGAGTAGGTAAATGATAAAAACAGAATTTTTGATGCGGAGTGCTACTTGGCATAATTTCAATGTAATTCTTCTTAATTGTGGCATGAATATTCAGATCGATAAGATTCAAGACAAAAGTTTAATATTGACATGAAAACAATAATACTTCAAGCATACTAACTAAGCAATCATGTCTTCTCAAAATTGTGACGCCCTCGATTCAATCGTACACTAATAATACACACAAATGTGTACGATCAAGATCAAGGACTCATAGGAAGATATCACAACACAACTCTAGACACAAATTTAAAATAATACAAGCTTTATATTACAAGCCAGGGGCCTCGAGGGCTCGAATACATAAGCTCGAATACACAAGAGTCAGCGGAAGCAACAATATCTGAGTACAGACATAACTTAGACAAGTTTGCCTTAAGAAGGCTAGCACAAAAGCAACATCGATCGAAAAGGCAAGGCCTCCTGCCTGGGAGCCTCCTAACTACACCTAGTCGTCTGCGGTCTTCACGTAGTAGTAGGCATCCTCCGGGTAGTAGTAGTCATCAGTGGCGTCGTCTGGCTCCTGGGATCCGTCATCTGGTCACAATAATCGGGTATGGGGGAAAAAGAAGTAGCAAAGCAACCGTGAGTACTCATCCAAAGTACTCGCAAGACTTACATCAGATCTAAACTAAGTATGCATCTGTATCAAAGGAAATGGGCTGTATTTGTGGACTAAACTGCAGAATGCTAGAAGAGAAGGGGAAAGCCTAGCCTATCGAAGACTAGTGTTGAGGGAGTCCTGGATTAGGGGGTGTTCGGGTAGCCGGACTATACCTTCAGCCGGACTCCTGGACTATGAAGATACAAGATTGAAGACTTCGTCCCGTGTCCGGATGGGACTTTCCTTGGCGTGGAAGGCAAGCTTGGCGATGGGGATATTCAAGATCTCCTACTATTGTAACCGACTCTGTGTAACCCTAACCCTATCCAGTGTCTATATAAACCGGAGGGTTGTAGTCCGTAGGCAATCAACTCCATACACAACAATCATACCATAGGCTAGCTTCTAGGGTTTAGCCTCCTTGATCTCGTGGTAGATCTACTCTTGTACTACCCATATCATCAATATTAATCAAGCAGGAGTAGGGTATTACCTCCATCGAGAGGGCCCGAACCTGGGTAAAACAAAGTGTCCCTGTCTCCTGTTACCATCCGGCCTAGACGCACAGTTCGGGACCCCCTACCCGAGATCCGCCGGTTTTGACGCTGACATTGGTGCTTTCATTGAGAGTTCCTCTGTGTCGTCGCTTTTAGGCCCGATGGCTCCTTCGATCATCAACAACGATGCAGTCCAAGGTGAGATTTTTCTCCCCGGACAGATCTTCGTCTTCGGCGGCTTCGCACTGCGGGCCAATTCGCTTGGCCACCTTGAGCAGATCGAAAGCTACGCCCCTGGCCATCAGGTCAGGTTTGGAAGCCTAAACTACACGGCTGACATCCGCGGGGACTTGATCTTCGACGGATTCGAGCCACAGCCAAGCGCGCCGCACTGTCTCGATGGGCATGATATAGCTCTGCCACCGAACAGCGCCTTGGAGGCCGCACACGCATCGGTTCCGACCATTGATTCGGAGCCCACTGCACCGATCGAGGATCAGCGGTTGGACGCTGCCTCAGGGGCTGTGATCTCAGAGGCGATTGAGCCGAACTCCAGCCCCGCACTCCGCATGGCCCATGACTCCGAGGATCCGGATTCCTCTCCGAGCTCCGTGCCCCCTGCGCCCCTGCCGATCGAATCCGATTGGGCGCCGATCATGGAGTTCACCGCCGCGGACATCTTTCAGCACTCGCCCTTCGGCGACATCCTGAATTCTCTAAAGTCTCTCTGTTTATCAGGAGATCCCTGGCCGGACTATGGTCAGCAGGGTTGGGATACGGACGACGAAAAAATTCAAAGCCCACCCACCACCCACTTCGTAGCCACTATCGACGACTTAACCGACACGCTTAACTTCGATTCCGAAGACATCGACGGCATGGACGATGATGCAGGAGATGAACAAGAACTAGCACCTGTAGGGCGCTGGAAGGCCACCTCGTCATATGACATATATATGGTGGATACTCCAAAAGATGGAGATGGCGATGGAACAGTGGGGGATGACGCCCCCAAGAAACAGCAAAAGCGCCGGCGTCAGCGGCGCCGCTCTAAATCCTGCCAAAGCAAAAACGGTGATTCCGGCACGGGAGACAATACTACCCCGGATAGCGCCGAAGAACACCCACCTCAGCAAAATTCGGCACAGGAAGATGGAGAAACCAGCCCTCATGAAAGAGTGGCAGACCGAGAGGTCGAGGATGATAACTATACGCCTCCCTTCGAAGACGAGGCTAGCCTCGATAACGACGAATTCGTCATACCATCAGACCCCGCCGAACAAGAGCGTTTTAAATGCAGGCTTTTAGCTACGGCAAGCAGCCTCAAGAAAAAGCAGCAACAGCTTAGAGCTGCCCAAGAATTGCTAGCTGACAGATGGACTGAAGACCTTGCGGCCGAAGAGTATGAACTCGAACGCCCCTCCAAGAGTTACCCGAAGCGCAGGCCGCTACCCCGATCAGAGGAGGAAGCACCTACATCACCAGCGATGACATGGAAGACCGGCCACCTCGCGGTCGCGACAGAGAGGCCTGTCGGCCCTCCACCCAAGCCATGCCCCGACGCCGCTCCACTAAGGCACGGGAAAATGCGCCCGACCTGCGAGACATACTGGTGGATAAGGCAAGACAAACAAGATCGATCTACGGATCGCGCAGGCGCCCTACGGCATGTGACAATGATCTTCACTCCGGATACAACAAATCCGGCCGGGCCGAACACAACAGACATAGCTCTTCCGAGCTGCGTCGCAATATAGCCCAGTACAGAGGCGCCGCACACCCGCTATGCTTCACGAGTGAAGTAATGGATCATAAAATCCCAGAGGGTTTCAAACCCGCAAACATCAAATCATACGATGGCACAACAGATCCGGCGGTATGGATTGAGGATTACCTCCTTCACATCCACATGGCACGCGGCGATGATCTACACGCCATCAAATACCTCCCGCTCAAACTTAAAGGACCGGCCCGGCATTGGCTTAACAGCTTGCCAGCAGACTCAATCGGTTCTTGGGAGGACCTGGAAGCCGCATTCCTCGACAACTTCCAGGGCACTTATGTGCGACCGCGGGATGCCGACGACTTAAGCCACATAATTCAGCAGCTAGACGAATCGGCCAGACAATTCTGGACACGGTTCCTAACAAAGAAAAACCAGATAGTCGACTGTCCGATGCAGAGGCCCTAGCAGCCTTCAAGCATAACATCCGTGACGAGTGGCTTGCCCGGCACCTGGGACAGGAAAAGCCGAAATCCATGGCAGCCCTCACGACACTCATGACCCGCTTTTGCGCAGGAGAAGACAGCTGGCTAGCTCGCAATAACAACTTATCAAAGAACCCTGGTAATTCGGATACCAAGGACAAAAGTGGCAGGACACGTCAGAATAAGAAAAAACGCCGCGTTAATAGCGGCAGCAATGAAGACACGACAGTCAATGCCGGATTCAAAGGCTATAAATCCGGTCAGCGAAAAAAGCCATACAAAAAGAATACTCAGGGCCCGTCCAGTTTGGACCGAATACTCGATCGCTTGTGCCAGATACATGGCACCCCCGAAAGGCCAGCCAATCACACTAACAGGGATTGTTGGGTGTTCAAGCAGGCAGGCAAGTTAAAGGCTGAAAACAGAGACAAGGGGCTGCACAGCGATGACGAGGAGCCCAAGCCGCCGAACAACAATGGACAGAAGGGCTTTCCCCCACAAGTGCGGACGGTGAACATGATATACGCAACCCACATTCCCAAGCGGGAGCGGAAGCGTGCGCTACGGGATGTATACGCGATGGAGCCAGTCGCCCCAAAGTTCAACCCATGGTCCTCCTGCCCGATCACTTTTGATCGAAGGGGCCATCCCACTAGCATCCGTCATGGCGGCTTCGCCGCATTGGTTCTCGACCCAATCATCGACGGATTTCATCTCACAAGAGTCCTCATGGACGGCGGCAGTAGCCTGAACCTGCTTTATCAGGATACAATGCGGAAAATGGGCATAGATCCCTCAAGGATTAAACCCACAAGAACGACCTTTAAAGGCATTATACCAGGTGTAGAAGCCAACTGTACAGGCTCAGTAACACTTGACGTGGTCTTCGGATCCCCGGATAATTTCCGAAGCAAAGAGTTAATCTTTGATATAGTCCCGTTTCGCAGTGGCTATCACGCCCTGCTCGGACGAACCGCGTTTGCAAAGTTCAATGTGGTGCCGCACTACGCATATCTCAAGCTCAAGATGCCAGGCCCTCGAGGAGTAATTACGGTCAACGGAAACACCGAATGCTCCCTCCGAACGGAGGAGCATACGGCGGCTCTCGCAGCGGAGGTACAAAGTAGCCTTCTCAGGCAATTCTCCAGTCCGGCCATTAAAAAGCCAGACACTGCCAAGCGCGCCCGGAGTAACCTACAGCGGGACCGCCTGACACACTCTGAGCAAGCGTAGCAATGCGGCCCCAACCCCAGCTCTCGCGACATAGCGAAACCAGTACCTCGCGTACATAACTACGCCCTTGAAATACCATGGGCACAGGGGAAGGGGCACAATAACGGCACGCCCAAAATACGGCTTAAAACGTACTAGGGGCTGCCGGATTTTTTTAATTTTTTCTTACTTTCAGGACTCCATACTTCGGACGACCTGTTCGGCAATTCGACTGCCACACAAACGATGCAAGATCCAGGGAGGCAGACAAGCCATGCCGCATTATGGAATCCCAGGTGGTCTCTGTTACGAGCGCTATACCTATTTTAAATACAATTCCGCGGCCTGCCCCTGATTAGGACATACTGAATAGTCCAATATCTTTTGCTTACCACACTATTTGTATCGTTCGGCTTTGATAAATAGCCTCTCTATAAACAATGCTTAGCTTTTTGTCTATTTTTTGCATTACTCTCTTTTATATATGTTCATTAATGACATGTTGCACCCGTACACTATGATACGGCAAGTACGCCAGGGGCTTCAGTACCCTTTAATATGGCGAGAGAAGTCCGTACACTTTCACAAGTGCGGCACCCCGAACTTATAGCACTATATGCATCGGCTCCGAATCATGATTTCGGTCAATAGTTGGGTTTGCCCGGCTCCTATGTTTTGGTGCCTTACGTTCCGCTATATCGGCTAAGGTAGCACTAGGAGAACCACTGCGATTGTGCCCCGGTTGAGCTGGGTTAAGCACCTCAGTGGAGAAAGCTAAAACTGACTGTCATGATGAGGCGAGAGACCGGTCGCTGTTCGAGAGGTTTTTCGGGTCCCTAAAGACCTATGCCGCTTCGAGCGAGGAGCTGGATAACCCCAGCCAAGGCGTGGATAGCGCCCCGAACTCGGTCTTCCGAACTAGGGGCTTCGCCGAAATTTAAAATTATAAAGTTCTATGGCTAAGTGAGAGTGTTCAAGCATTATAGTCCGATTGCCTGGTTCGTCGTGCTGAGTGCCTCCCTCGAAGGACCCAAACATGGGAAAAAGAGCGCACAGGTTTATCACCGAACACCCCAGCACTAGTGGCATGGGGGCAGAAGCCGACGACTGGCCATCTCTCAATTTTTGATAAACGGCCGCACAGAAAATAATATTTTAAATTCAATAAGCATTGCTTAGCGCATATGAACAAGTTTTCAGCGCACAGGATAAAATCGAGCGAGTTCATTCAAAAATTACATCCTTGGTGCACTCATCCGCTACAAGGCGGGCACCCGCAAGAACATCCTTATAGTAGTTCTCGGGCTTGCGATGCTCCTTCCCCGGCGGCGGCCCGTCCCTAACAAGCTTCTCACCATCCAGCTTACCCCAGTGCACCTTTGCACGGGCAAGGGCCCTACGGGCACCATCGATGCAGACGGAGCGCTTGATGACCTCGAGCCTTGGACAGGCCTCCACCAGCCGCCGCACCAGCCCGAAGTAGCTCCCAGGCAGGGCCTCTCTGGGCCACAGCCGAACTATGAAGCCCTTCATGGCCTGTTCGGCCTCCTTGTGGAGCTCGACCAGCTGTTTCAGTTGGTCGCTCAAGGGCACAGGGTGTCCGGCCTCGGTATACTGAGACCAGAACACCTTCTCCGTCGAGCTGCCCTCTTCAGCTCGATAGAATGCGGCGGCATCGGATACGCTGCGGGGAAGATCTGCGAATGCCCCTGGAGAGCTCCAGATTCGGGTAAGTAACAAGTAGTTTACTTTTATATTTCTGCTTTGCATAAAGAATGCCTTACCCGCTGCTATCTTTTTCACCTCCTCCAACTCTTGGAGGGCCTTTTGGGCTTCGGCATTGGCAGACTTGGCAGTCTCAAGGGCCACCGCAAGCTCGGACGCTTGGGTCTTTGACTCAAGCTCCAAACTCTCATGTTTTTTCATGAGAGCCTGAAGCTCTTGCTGCACCTCGCCGACCTGAGCCCCAAGTTTCTCTCGCTCGGTGCGCTCCGCGGCCGTTTTCTTTTCGGCCTCAGATAGGGCCTGCTTGAGGGTTGCCACCTCAGTCGTGGCCCCTACAATAAGCAGTACAATCCTGTTATTTTTTACAATCATGCCTCTCTATAGGCACCCTTTTCAGTAAGCTATTTCTTACCTTCTTTCTCCTCGAGCTGCCGCTTGGCAAGGCCGAGCTCTTGCTCGGTCCGCTCGAGGTCCTGCCTCAGGACACCCACCTCCGCAGTCAGTGCGGCGGTGGATAGCAGCGAAGCCTGCATACGCATATTGACTCTTTTTGTTAGACTCCTGCGAAATTTACTAGATCCTCTATTCGGCTTTTCTTTCCGAACGCCAAACAACGCATCAGGGGCTACTGTCTATGCGGTAATATTTTTACATATTTTTACTTACCTCGAAGCCTGTTAGAAGGCTAGCGCAAGCTTCAGTCAGTCCGCTCTTGGCGGACTAAACCTTCTGGATCACCGTACTCATAATAGTACGGTGCTCCTCGTCGATGGAGGCGCCTTCAAGCACCTCCAGCAGATTGTCCGGTGCCTCCGGTTGGACGGAGGCTGCCGGCTTAGAAGACTTGCTCCTCTTGGAAGGAGTTTGCCTACCGCAGTCCGGAACTGTTGAAGATTCCGGCGCGGTGTCCGACATAAATCCGGACTTGGAGCCCTGGGGGATCTTGTTCCCTTTACTCCTGGAGTCCGGGAGGTCGCCTTGTGGCTCCTCCAGGACCACCTCCACCTGCCCCGGATCTCGTTGCGATGCCACTTCGGCATCATCCGCAGTGCGGGGGGAGACAATGGGCGGAAGTGAGTTCACGTCCGATGAATCCAGGGAGCCACTCGACGACTCGTTGAGTTCGGCCCGGGGCGGGCTGCATGATTATATTCGACATTAGGGAAAGCTGTGCAACAAAAGGAATATCATGAGTTACTCTGGTATCCGAACACTTACGATTTCGCCGGACGTCTGGCTCTGTCCGGCCACTCCTCTTCGTCCTCATCGGCGTCGGGGGCGTAGTCCGGCGGAGGGGTTTTCCTCTTCTTGGACCCCTCGGCCTTCCCCCTTGGGGCGGCCTTCCTTTTCTTTCCTCCTCCCGCTGGGGGGGAGAGCCTTCTTCTTCCTCCTCGTTTTCACGGGAGGAGGGCGTCTCGGACTCGTCGGATGACGAGTCCGACAACACCACGTTGCGGGTACTCTTTCGAGTCCGCGTGGTCTTCTTCTTCTTGGCCTTCTTTTTCGGCACCACATAAGGCGTCGGAGCCAGCAACTTCACTAGTAGAGCTGGGGCCGGGTCTTCGGGCAGCGGAGCCGGACAGTTAATCGGTCCGGATACCGCTCGCCACGCCTGTCAAAGGTAAGGGAGTTTAGATCCCGCATAGAGTTAAACTATGAAAAAAGCCGAACATCCTGTAAAAGGTGAAAATGGCTTACCTCGCTAGCGTGACGCTGCGAGCTGTATCCGCGGTCCTCGGAAGCGGATGCGGGAGCCTCGGCACCTTTGATTAGCGCCTTCCAGACGTCTTCATATGTCGTGTCGAAGAGCCTGTTAAGGGTTCGGTGCTGTGCCGGGTCGAACTCCCACAAAGTAAAGTCCCGTTGTTGACACGGGAGGATTCGGCGAACGAGCATGACCTGGACTACATTTACAAGCCTGATTGACTTGTTTACCAGGGACTGGATGCATGTCTTCAGTCCGGTCACCTCTTTCTCGTTACCCCACGATAGGCCCGTCTCTTTCCAGGACATGAGCCGCGTGGGGGGTCCGGATCGGAACTCGGGGCTACGATCCATTTCGGATTGCGTGGCTCGGTGATGTAAAACCACCCGTCTTGCCACCCCTTTAGGGCCTCTACGAAGGAGCCCTCGAACCATAGGACGTTGGCAATCTTGCCCGCCATGGCGCCTCCGCACTCCGCCTGGTTGCCGCGCACCACCTTGGGCTTGACGTTGAAGGTCTTGAGCCAGAGGCCGAAATGGGGGCGGACGCGGAGGAAAGCCTCGCACACGACGATAAACACCGAGATGTTGAGGATGAAGTTCGGGGCCAGATCGTGAAAATCCAGGACGTAGTAGAACATGAGCCCCTGGACGAATGGGTGAAGTGGGAAACCCAATCCGTAGAGGAAGTGGGGAAGGAATACTACCCTCTTATGGGGCCTTGGGGTGGGGACAAGTTGCCCCTCCTCGGGAAGCCGGTGCGCGATGTCTTTGGACATGTATCCGGCCTTCCTGAGCTTTTTGACGTCGCCCTCCGTGACGGAGGAGACCTTCCACTTGCCTCCCGCTCCGGACATTGCTGGAGAAGGTTGAGGTGGGAAGTGCGGGCTTGGGCGTTGGAGCTCGAGTGCGCAGGAGATGGATAGGCAAAGGAGGAAGAAGGCGTAGGTAAAAAGGTGGATCCTTATCCCCTTATATGGGCGGATGCGGTTGTGCGTCCCCACCTACCTAATAAAACTCGCTTGCCTCCCAAGTGCCGTGGTAAATGGCGCGGTTAGGGTTACCCACGTCCGTATTGATGAGAATCCCGTAAAAGGGCACACGATCTCTGCTTTGACAAGACGTGCCAAGGAAGCCGCCTCGCAAAACATGCTGAGGTGGAAAAGTAAAAACGATTCGAGTAAAGGACTTGGCCGTAGTGTGATAGTGCACTGTGGAATACGTCAGCAGATTTGATTTGTGTTAATATTATTATTCTCTCTATGGCAATATGTGGAAGCTTATTTTGCAGAACCGGACACTACTCTTGGTGTTTACAAATCTTCTATGAAGGACCTGGAGGAGGAACCCTCCTTGCAATGCCGAAGACAATTTGCGCGCCGGACTCGTCGTCATTGAAGCCTGGTTCAGGGGCTACTAAGGGAGTCCTGGATTAGGGGGTGTTCGGGTAGCCGGACTATACCTTCAGCCGGACTCCTGGACAATGAAGATACAAGATTGAAGACTCCGTCCCGTGTCCGGATGGGACTTTCCTTGGCGTGGAAGGCAAGCTTGGCGATGCGGATATTCAAGATCTCCTACTATTGTAACCGACTCTGTGTAACCTTAACCCTATCCGGTGTCTATATAAACCGGAGGGTTGTAGTCCGTAGGCAATCAACTTCATACATGACAATCATACCATAGGCTAGCTTCTAGGGTTTAGCCTCCTTGATCTCGTGGTAGATCTACTCTTGTACTACCCATATCATCAATATTAATCAAGCAGGGGTAGGGTATTACCTCCATCGAGAGGGCCCGAACCTGGGTAAAACAAAGTGTCCCCTGTCTCCTGTTACCATCCTTCCTAGACGCACAGTTCGGGACCCCCTACCCGAGATACGCCGGTTTTGACAAGCGTCTTCAAGTATCTTCAAGCATCTTGCAGCATATAGAAGAGTATAAGTCACCATAATGTAAAGTAGTAGTAGTGTTATCAACCTCGGCTAGAGATCCTTTATCGACTCCCTGCGAGAAAGCAATCCCAGAGCCATACTATCCATTTCTCATTCACAAATCATTTCTCATCACAAGTATCTAGTTCTAGTTGTATTAATCGGCATACAATTCCAAGTGTCCATTACCGTAGGACAGGTTATCGATAGATTTTTTCTTCCTTGCAGGGGTGCACCAAATTACCCACCACGCTCGATTAACTCCGACCGGACACACTTTCCTGGGTCATGCCCGGCCTCGGCCAAACAATACGCTGCAACCCGACCTAGGCTTAATAGAGAGGCCAGCACGCCGGACTAAACCTATGCCCTTAGGGGTCATTGGCCATCTCCTCAGGAACTCCTGAACGTTGCGTACGCGGCCGGTGAGAAGACCTAGCTACCTCCTTCAAAAAGGCGGGTGCTTACCAGTCCAACCCGGCGCGCGCCGCTCAGTCGCTGATGTCTATTAAACTTCGGCTGATGCATACGACGCAGAACGCCCATACTATGCCCACGTGATGGTTAGTGCTATCAGGCCAGAGGCCCCTCGGATCAAATATCCAAATCATAGTGGATTAGGAGCACGCAGAAACAAGCAGAGACTCACGAAAGATTTGACCCCATTGCCCTGTCTCGAGTACTTGTGGCAAGGGCTAAGAATGCCCAGCCATGCCTCATAATTATCTCGCGGGCACCTTCCAGGTCAACCCGACTCCACATCAGTCGCTATTAAGCTCGCACGGGTACCCCTCAGGGCCGACCTGTCTTTAGTAACATGGCTCAGTGCAAATTCATAGTAACCATAGTAACTGTGTGTCTAACACCAAGGGGAAAACCCAAGGAATCACCCCCGGTGAATTCCACTCGATGTTGTCATCAAGGTGAACGTAAGAGGATCCACCCTCGAGGTTCACACTTGAGGGGTTGCACGACAGAGCCGTAACGGAAGAGGTTAAGGAGGAAATCACCCTCGATGACCTCGACCGTATAGCTACACTATAGAGATCTCATCAGGAGTGATGTAAGAGGTTCCACCCTCGGCACTCGATGGTAACTCTGCAGAGTCATACAACTAGCGGGGTGATGTGCGGTGTCGGGGCCTGGACTTCGATCACGTTGATCGAGTCATTGATCATAAAGCAGGGCAACTGGGACAAGGTGGGGGTCACTGATGGATCTCTAACCAACCTATACTAAGTAGTTTAGGATAAGCAGGTAAGGTAACAATAAGCAGGTAACAAAAACAGGCTATGCATCAGAGTAGGATCATACGTAAAGCAGTAGCAGTTCTAAAGCAAGCATGAGAGGGAAAGAAATGGGCAATATCAAAATGCTCAAGGGGGGTTTGCTTGCCTGGAAGCTCTGTTGAAAAGGAAGAAGTGTCGGCGTCGACGTAGTCGATCACAGGGGTGGCATTGGTCTCGGGGTCTACCGGAGAGAAGAGGGGGAAGAAACAATAAATATAAAGCAAACATAGCATCACAAAGCATAACATGGCAATATGTTGTGCCGGGGTGTGACCTAACGTATGGCTACACTATAAAGGTGAAGGGGGAAAACAACCGAGAATGTTTTTCCGATTCCGGACCTGTGTCAGACAGATGACCGGAGGGGGAAAGTTCCATGTTCAGCTAGTTAGAGGCATGTGAGGGGTGAACGAACCGCGTATTCGGATTCGTCTCGTCGTTCTGAGCAACTTTCATGTATAGAACTTTTTCATCCGAGTTACGGATTATTTTCTATGATTTTCTAAAGATTTAAAAGGTTTTATGTATTTCTCAATATTTCGAAATAGAAAACAGAACATACTTTTGTCACCTAGTGCTATCCTAGCTTGTGTGTATGACAGTGGGACTAGTGGGGTTTGGTTGACCCACTCAAGGGCTGACTGGTCAACATATGAACAGTGTAAGTGGGTCCCACGTGTCATTGCCTTCAGTTTAATAAAATGGTAATTAACAAGGGTGATCCCACATGTCATTTATTAGGCTAAATTAGCACTAGATTAGCACTAATTGATCCAAGACCTAAGTCTAAACAAGGGCCGGCGTGATGGCACAGCCGTGCACACACAACACACACCCACACACACACGACACACACACGCTGCACACTTGGCCATGGCCAGTCGCAAGCAGCAGCATAGCAGCATTGAGCAGCAGGAGCAGGCAAACCAGCAGCGCAGTGCCTAAGCAGCACAAGCTAGCAGTAGTACGCATCCGCTGTAGCAGAACCCGGTAGAGCAACGAACGCACGGGGGCGAGAGCAGGCAGCAACAGCGCAGCGATAGCAGGAGGCGAGTGGGGGCTCGGCCACACGCGTGTGAGGGCGCGGCTAGGGTACGGCGGGCGCGAGCGGGGGCACGCGCATGCGGCCAAGGGCGTGGAGGACGTGGTCAGGGGCGCGCGGGAGCGTGGACAGCGACGCGGTGAGCACAAGCTCCGACGGCATCGGGCACGGCGGTGATGGCGGCCTACACCGGTGGTTCGATGGGGGAAAATAGGGGAAACCAGAGGAGGGCTCACTACGGGGAGGTCGTGGATGAGCTCGAGGGGGTTGGGGACGGTCGGAGCTCGCGGGACGATGGCGAGATGGCGGCGGTCGAGGTTGGTGGAGCCGGTCGATGCCATCTTTGTGGTGCTGCACCCGACGAACGGGGACTCGGAGAAGACGCGGTGGTCGACGGGGGTCCGCCTGTACAACTCCTCCAACGCCGGGGACTACGCAGGCCGCGGCAACGGAGATGACACACACAACCACATTGCGATCTTGCGAGCTCGTTTTTGAGTGGAAGGAAAGGTGGCATGATGGGGAAAGAGAGGGGATCAGACGAGCTCGATCTAGGGTTCCCAGGGGACGTTCTTAAAGGGCTGGGGGGGTACTGTGGTGTGCGTGGCGGCCATCAAGCCGTGGTGGCCATGGATGTGTGCCACGCACATGTCCCTGCCTCCTCCCCTGTTGAGAGATAGGAGAAGGCCTTAGGTGGGCTGGACTTTAGACTATAGCATTGGGCCATAAGTGAACAGTGCTCTTTTCTATCCCCTTTTCTTTTCTGCTTTACATTTTCTTCAGTGTTTTGCATTTGGAATTCATACCAAATAAATTTAGTCGACTAAGAAACTTGTTACATAAATATTAGTCATTATTTTGGAGAGGCCCACAATGTTTCAAGTCAAAAGGGAAAATACATAAATGTTTGTTTATTTGAAAAGGGGTAATTTGTTGTTTTTGAACCACCTTTTATTATACTAGGGATTAATTGGTGAGTCAAATGATCTTGGTTCAACATGTTAAAATATTAGGAGAATTTATACTAAAATTCAAACATTTTAGTTTTATACTTTGGAGAAATAAATATTTGACTTGCATATTTAATTTGAAATTGACTTTGATTTTTGGACATGTGGCAAGTTGCATAGTAATCACGATGACATGGCCACCATTAGGCGGAGATCACTATAGCAAGATTCTCGGGGTGTTACAAATCTCCTCCACTACAAGAAATCTCATCCCGAGATTTAAGAGGTGGAGTAAGAGGGAAAGTTCTGGTTACGAAATTCTAACAGATCTTCACGGTCTTGGTTGCTCTTCTCGAAGTGGTCGATCCATTACATTGGTGTCTTCATTTCTCTGCATCAATGCATCATGATGAAGTTGTCGTTCTTCCTTCCGGATCTTCACCATTCTCACGAAGGGACAAGGGTTAAATTCGGAAGAACGAACCTAATAAGGTTGATTATCTGGTAGATAGTTTAGTGAATGTGACAGGAAGTAGCTCTTGAATTGAACTTAAGAAAAACATCGAGAGCAACATAAGAAGGCACAATAAGAAGTTTCAAGCAGATAGACAATCGTTCGATTCCTGAAACGGAGTGTGAAAGGGGCTTAGAGCAATGGGAATAAGCATTGTGTCTGATACCAGAATTTGATGACCTCTCGAAAGGTAGCTCGTGAATTACATACGAAGCCACGCGTGAGGAATAACTATGGAAATATGGGGTGTACAAGAGAGTCAGGTTTCGGTCCTATGAAACTGTGGGTTATGAGCCCACCATGTGGGTTAAGGTAAGAGGGGCGGCGATATCTTGCATGGTCATGATAGCGAGGCATGTCAGGGAATAGCCTGTCAGTTATGTCGGCAACAACATCGGTACCAAGGGCGAGGGATAAACAGAACTATTTTCCTACTCGTTGAATGAGGCAGGCCAATAGGTAAAGTTCTTGTTCATCGGTGGCTACTAGAATGTCATCAACAATAGTAACAGGGTCTTACTGACTGAGTTGTACATCGAGGTGTGTACATAAGCAGGGAAATATTAGTGCTTATTCATATAAACCTCAAGAAGGTTAAACAAAACAATGGAAAGGAAAATGTGATTATCAGACTAAACGGAAAATGGAAAGGAAAATGTGTTTAAACACATAATTCAGGGGGTATATCCTTCCCAAGGACAAGCAGCGCATGATATCCATGACGGGATATAATTGTAGAAAACCCTTTAGGAAAGGGGAAAGAAATTCCATGAAATTACCCATACAATGGTGTTTGGATAAAGAAAACTTAGCATTGTGCTTACAATGCTCTTGTTGAGGTTTGAGTACCACAGTCATGCTTACAGATAGCATTGGCCTGGTCTTCAGAGAAAGGTCAAACTTCGGATACACAAAGGATCCATTGGAAACAACTTATAAAATAAGTCGTACAATTTCAGCAAGGGAAAGATGAGGATGGGGCCCACGGGCTCAGCAACAATTCATCAAGGGGGCAAGGACGGTATTTCTCATCATGAATTCGATTGATATCCTGGAACAACTCTGAATGTTGGTGATGATCACGACACCTTCGTCGAGACATTTCATGATGATGTAACCGATCGGTGATGACATCCAGTCAAAGGAATGATGAAGCGAAAGGTTATTGGAACCATGGGTACGACACAAACTCGAAGTTAAGCTTGTTGTTCAAGGAGAAAAGATAAGATGAGGAAGATCGATGTAAGCTTAGCTCATTGTCGGAAGTTGCTTCGGGCATAAGGACCAGGTAGCACAGTTACAAGTTGACATGATAAAAAATATAGCCGATCAGGCTAGGAATGATGTGATGGGGTATAAGGCGTCCCAGTATCAAGTACTAGGTGTAATGCCAGAAGGTAAATCGGAGTAGAGGTTGGAAGGGGGAAATGATTTGCAGAGGATAAGTAATTTTAACTTACCCAGTAAATGGGATCAAGGAGGAAATATGGTCGGGACCATAACTGCAAGGGATCCAATTTACGATACCGGAAGAATTATTCAAATGATTAAATATCATTGCAAGAAGCTTTCATGATAAGTTTCACACCGTGTCCGTGGGCATGAACACAAAGGTTCAGGGTCGAATCCCACTTCTATAATGCATAACCTTTCATTTTACTTCTCGCTCTTGATGAAGTTGTAGTATTGAAATTTTATCTGACTAAAAGCCAGTAGAGTATAACCCGCATAAGTTTCGAGTTCACACAGATTAAGGAAGGCATAGGTTCAACCCATCGGGGCATCTTAGGAACATATATCATAAATTTCAAGAATAAATAACACAAGATCGGTAGTAGAGCATGCTTGAGAAAGTAGAGGATACAATTTACCAAAAGCATTATGTATCCGAGGAAAGGCTCACAAGCTTATTGAATATGAAGGACGCTATCGGATAAAATCCAAAAAAGGGGGTCTAGTGGTCCACAAGGGATCTGATGTGAGCATCAGTATTCAACCAGAGGAAGAAAGAATGCAAGGAGATCAGATTATAGAAACAACTGACTAACTCAAAGCTCAATTGCAAAGGAATTATGAATTCCAAAACAAGGGATTAGAAGCAATGCTCTGATTAGGGATGGATAGGTAGAATAGCCTTAGGGGTACAATCGATGGCGATTTGATTGGTCGAGATCCAGCACATGTTAAAATGACGTCTGAGACGAAAGGATGAATTCTAGGATCTAACTGAGGATTGCGAGCATTCGCAACATATTGTATCAACGGAATCAAAATGATAATGAAAAATGAAGACAATAAGATTACTGGACTTATGGTATTAACCATAATGCAAGCAAACAAGAAATTCAAGAACAATAGGCTGTTGAGGATTTTTACAAGAATGAATGGTATTATGTAGACTTTTGTGAAGTACATGAATCAACTAAGGATGAGCGGATACTCGGTAGGTGCACAAAGTTATCTGTAGGGGTATTCAAGTGACAAGGAACTGCAAGGCAGTAAGCTCAAAGGATTCTCGAAACAAAGGAGAGCAGTTCAGGGAATCTTGTAATAACAAGAGCAACAAGGAATGATTGTATGAATACAAGTGTATGTAGTTATCCATAAGGATATATCGGTGGTAGGGAACTGCAAAGAAGTGGGCACAGGATCTCGGGACTCGTCGAGAAGTATCTTCAGAGTCTTCTGATGAAACAGTCGGTCATCTGTGGTGAAGGGGCTCTCCAGGATGAAGTGGTTGCGAGAACCTAATGTCAAGTTAGTAAAAATTTAACCCGAAAGGAAGAGAGATCAGAGTCCCAGAGTATAGACGAGGAGTAAAAGATCCTAATACCACCCAATGCCGACGTGGGCCCGTAAGACACACAGCCATGTTAGTAAAAGTTTTTTTGACTAGACTCGACTTCGGCCAAGGAGTTGGAAAGGGGGCTACATATAGGCAGTCGGCTCTGATACCAACTTGTGATGCCCTCGATTCAATCGTACACTAATCATACACGCAAATGTGTATGATCAAGATCAAGGACTCATGGGAAGATATCACAACACAACTCTAGACACAAATTTAAAATAATACAAGCTTTATATTACAAGCCAGGGGCCTCGAGGGCTCGAATACATAAGCTCGAATACACAAGAGTCAGTGGAAGCACCAATATCTGAGTACAGACATAAGTTAGACACGTTTGCCTTAAGAAGGCTAGCACAAAAGCAACATCAATCGAAAAGGCAAGGCCTCCTGCCTGGGAGCCTCCTAACTACTCCTAGTCGTCTGCGGTCTTCACATAGTAGTAGGCATACTCCAGGTAGTAGTAGTCATCAGTGGCGTCGTCTGGCTCCTGGGATCCGTCATCTGGTCGCAACAATCGGGTATGGGGGAAAAGAAGTAGCAAAGCAACCGTGAGTACTCATCCAAAGAACTCGCAAGACTTACATCAGATCTAAACTAAGTATGCATCTGTATCAAAGGAAATGGGCTGTATCTGTGGACTAAACTGCAGAATGCCAGAATAGAAGGGGAAAGCCTAGCCTATCGAAGACTAGCGTCTTCAAGCATCTTGTAGCATATAGAAGAGTACAGATCACCATAATGTAAAGTAGTAGTAGTGTTATCAACCTCGGCCAGAGATCCTTTCTCGACTCCCTGTGAGAAAGCAATCCCAGAGCCATACTATCCATTTATCATTCACAAATCATTTCTCATCACAAGTATCCAGTTCTAGTTGTATCGATCGGGATACAATTCCAAGTGTCCGTTACCGTAGGATAGGCTATCGATAGATGTTTTGTTCCCTGTAGGGGTGCACCAACTTACCCACCACGCTCGATTAACTCCGGCCGGACACACTTTCCTAGGTCATGCCCGGCCTCGGCCAAACAATATGCCGCAACCCGACCTAGGCTTAATAGAGAGGCCAGCACGCCGGACTAAACCTATGCCCCCAGGGGTCATGGGCCATCTCCCCGGGAACTCCTACACGTTGCGTACGCGGCCGGTGAGCAGACCTAGCTACCTCCTTCAAAAAGGCGGGTGCTTACCAGTCCAACCCGGCGTGCGTCGCTCAGTCACCGACATCTATTAAACTTCGGTTGATGCATACGACGCAGAACGCCCATACTATGCCCACGTGATGGTTAGTGCTATCAGGCCAGAGGCCCCTCGGATCAAAATATCCAAATCATAGTGGATTAGGAGTAGGCGGTAACAAGTAGAGACTCATGAAAGATGTGATCCCATTGCCCCGTCTCGAGTACTTGCGGCAAGGGCTAAGAATGCTCGGCCATGCCTCGTAATTATCTCGCGGGCACCTTCCAGGTCAACCCGACTCCACATCACTCGCTATTAAGCTCGCGCAGGTACCCCTCAGGGCCGACCGGTCTTTAGTAACATGGCTCAGTGCAAAGTCATAGTAACCATAGTAACTATGTGTCTAACACCAAGGGGAAAACCCGAGGAATCACCCCCGGTGAATTCCACTCGATGTTGTCATCAAGGTGAACGTAAGAGGATCCACCCTCGAGGTTCACACTTGAGGGGTTGCACGACAGAGCCATAACGGAAGTGGTTAAGGAGGAAATCACCCTTGATGACCTCGACCGTATAGCTACACTATAGAGATCTCATCAGGAGTGATGTAAGAGGTTCCACCCTCGGCACTTGATGGTAACTCTGCAGAGTCGTACAACTAGGGGGTGATGTGCGGTGTCGGGGCCTGGACGTCGATCACGTTGATCGAGTCATCGATCATAAAGTAGGGCAACTGGGGCAAGGTGGGGGTCACTGATGGATCTCTAACCAACCTATACTAAGCAGTTTAGGATAAGCAGGTAAGGTAACAATAAGCAGGTAACAAAAACAGGCTATGCATCAGAGTAGGATCATACATAAAGCAGTAGCAGTTCTAATGCAAGCATGAGAGGGAAAGAAATGGGCGATATCAAAATGCTCAAGGGGGGTTTGCTTGCCTGGAAGCTCTGTTGAAAAGGAAGAAGTGTCGGTGTCGACGTAGTCGATCACAGGGGTGGCATCGGTCTCGGGGTCTACCGGAGAGAAGAGGGGGAAGAAACAATAAATATAAAGCAAACATAGCATCACAAAGCATAACATGACAATATGTTGTGCCGGGGTGTGACCTAACGTATGGCTACACGATAAAGGTGAAGGGGGGAAACAACCGAGAATGTTTTTCCGGATCCGGACCTGTGTCAGACAGATGATCGGAGGGGGAAAGTTCCATGTTCAGCTAGTTAGAGGCATGTGACAGGTGAACGAACCGCATATTCGGATTCGTCTCGTTCTGAGCAACTTTCATGTATAAAACTTTTCATCCAAGTTACGGATTATTTTCTATGATTTTCTAAAGATTTAAAAGGTTTTATGTATTTATCAATATTTCGAAATAGAAAACAGAATATACTTTTGTCACCTAGTGCTATCCTAGCTTGTGTGTATGACAGTGGGACCAGTGGGGTTTGGTTGACCCAGTCAAGGCCTAACTGGTCAACATATGAACAGTGTAAGTGGGTCCCGCGTGTCGTTGCCTTTAGTTTAATAAAATGGTAATTAACATGGGTGATCCCACATGTCATTTATTAGGCTAAATTAGCACTAGATTAGTACTAATTGATCCAAGACCTAAGTCTAAACAAGGGCCGGCGTGATGGCATAGCCGTGCACACACACAACACACACACACACGCTGCACACTTGGCCATGGCCAGTCGCAAGTAGCAGCATAGCAGCGTTGACCAGCAGGAGCAGGCAAACCAGAAGCGCAGTGCCTAAGCAGCACTAGCTAGCAGTAGGACGCATCTGCAGTAGCAGAACGCAGTAGAGCAATGAACGCACGGGGGCGAGAGCAGGCAGCAATAGCGCAGCGACAGTAGGAGGCGAGCGGGGGCTCGGCCACACGCGTGTGGGGGCACGGCCAGGGTACGGCGGGTGCGAGCGGGGGCACGCGCAGGCGGCCAAGGGCGTGGAGGACGTGGTCAGGGGCGTGCAGGAGCGCGGACAGCGACGCAGTGAGCACAAGCTCTGACGGCATCGGGCACGGCGGTGACGGCGGCCTACGTTGATGGTTCGATGGGGGAAAATAGGGGAAACCAGAGGAGGGCTCACTAGCGAGATGGCGGCGGTCGAGGTTGGTGGAGCCGGTCGATGCCATCTTTGTGGTGCTGCACCCGACGAACGGGGACTCGGAGAAGACGCGGTGGTCGACGGGGGTCCGCCTGGACAACTCCTCCAACGCCGGGGACTACGCAGGCCGCGGCAACGGCGATGACACACACAACCACATCGTGATCTCGCGAGCTCATTTTTGAGCAGAAGGAAAGGGGGTACGATGGTGAAAGAGAGGGGATCAGACGAGCTCGATCTAGGGTTCCCAAGGGACGTTCTTAAAGGGGTGGGGGGTACTGTGGTGTGCGTGGCGGCCATCAAGCCGTGGTGGCCATGGATGTGTGCCACGCACATGTCCCTGCCTCCTCCCCTGTTGAGAGATAGGAGAAGGCCTTAGGTGGGCTGGACGTTAGACTATAGCATTGGGCCATAAGTGAACAATGCTCTTTTCTATCCCCTTTTCTTTTCTGCTTTACATTTTCTTCAGTGTTTTGCATTTAGAATTCATACCAAATAAATTTAGTCGACTAAGAAACTTGTTACATAAATATTAATCATTATTTTGGAGAGGCCCACAATGTTTCAAGTCAAAAGGGAAAATACATAAATGTTTGTTTATTTGAAAAGGGGTAATTTGTTGTTTTTGAACCACTTTATATTTTACTAGGGATTAATTGGTGAGTCAAATGATCTTGGTTCAACATGTTAAAAGATTAGGAGAATTTATACTAAAATTGGAACATTTTAGTTTTATACTTTTGAGAAATAAATATTTGACTTGCATATAAAGTGGGTGTGCATCCAACTTGCTTGCTCACGAAGACCTAGGGCACTTGAGGAGGCCCATTGTTGGAATATACAAGCCAAGTTCTATAATGAAAAATTCCCACTAGTATATGAAAGTGACAAAACAAGAGACTCTCTATCATGAAGATCATGGTGCTACTTTGAAGCAAAAGTGTGGAAAAGGATAGTAGCATTGTCCCTTCTCTCTTTTTCTCTCATTTTCAATTTTTGTTTACATTTTTATAGGCCTTCTCTTTTTATGGCCTTTTTTGGGTCTTCTCCTTTTTTATGGCCTTTCTCTCTCTCTTTTTTATTCCTCACTTGGGACAATGCTCTATTAATGATGATCATCACACTTCTATTTATTTACAACTCAATGATTAAAACTCGATACTAGAACAAAGTATGACTCTATATGAATGCCTCCGGCGGTGTACCGGGATTGCGATGAATCAAGAGTGACATGTATAAAAAATTATGAGAGGTGGCTTTGCCACAAATACGATGTCAACTACATGATCATGCTAAGCAATATGACAATGATGAATGTGTCATGATAAACGGAATGGTGGAAAGTTGCATGGCAATATATCTCGGAATGGCTATGGAAATGCCATAATAGGTAGGTATGGTGGCTGTTTTGAGTAAGATATAAGGATGTTTATGTGTGAAAGAGCGTATCATATCACGGGGTTTGGATGCACCGGCGAAGTTTGCGCCAACTCTCAATGTGAGAAAGGGCAACGCACGGTACCGAAGAGGCTAGCAAGGATGGAAGGGTGAGAGTGCGTATAATCCATGGACTCGACATTAGTCATAAAGAACTCACATACTTATTGCAAAAATCTAAAAGTTATCAAAAACCTCGGTACTATGCGCATGCTCCTAGGGGATATATTGGTAGGAAAAGACCATCGCTCGTCCCCGACCGCCACTCATAAGGAAGACAATCAAATAACACCTCATGTTTCAAATTTGTTACACAACGTTTACCATAGGTGCATGCTACGGGACTTGCAAACTTCAACACAAGCATTTCTCAATTTCACAACTACTCAACTAGCATGACTTTGATATTATTACCTTCATATCTCAAAACAATCATCAAGCATCAAACTCCTCTTAGTATTCAAAACACTCATAAGAAAGTTTTTACTAATCTTGAATACCTAGCATATTAGGATTATTTAAGAAAATTACCATGCTATTTAAGACTCTCAAAAAAAATAAGTGAAGCATGAGAGTTCATCTATTTCTACAAAATAAAACCACCACTGTGCTCTAAAAAGATATAAGTGAAGCACTAGAGCAAACGACAAACTACTCCGAAAGATATAAGTGAAGATCAATGAGTAGTCGAATAATTGTGCAACTATGTGAAGACTCTCTAACATTTAAGAATTTCAGATCTTGGTATTTTATTCAAACAGCAAGCAAAGCAAAATAAAATGACATTCTAAGAATAGCAACCATCATGTGAAGAAGCAAAAACTTAGGATCAACCGAAACTAACCGATAGTTGTTGAAGAAGAAAGGTGGGATGCCAGCCGGGGCATCCCCAAGCTTAGAAGCTTGAGACTTCTTGAAATATTATCTTGGGATGCCTTGGGCATCCCCAAGCTTGAGCTTTTGTGTCTCCTTAATTCCTCTCATATCACGGTCTCCCTAAATCTCAAAAGCTTCATCCACACAAAACTCAACAAGGACTCGTGAGATAAGTTAGTATAAACCATTGCCAAAACCTTATCATACTCTAGTGTAGAAAATCACTAAAATTATTATTCAACATTGCATACTAAATGCCTCTGCCTATTTAATAGTCCTATCCTTACATAGAATCATTAAAGAAGCAAACATATGCAAACATAACAGCAATCTGCCTAAACAAGATAGTCTGTAAAGAGTGCAGCAAGATCCATACTTCCCTAACTCCAAAAATTGTGAAAGAAAATTCCCACTGTAGTAAATTTATCAGATCTTAATATGCAAAACGTTTCAACATTTTATCACATTCTGACTTTTCTAGGGAATTATTGCAACAGCGGTAAGCTTTGTGTTTTCAAACAGCAACATGAAGACTTGTAACATAGGCATAGTAAAGACTATCAGTGCCACTTTTATTGGAATAAAAGATGCAAAACATTGTTCTAAATAACAGCAAGCAAATCCTAACAAAATAAATTGACGCTCCAAGCAAAACATATATCATGTGGTGAATAAAAATATAGCTCCAAGTAAAGTTACCGATGGAAGTAGACGAAAGAGGGGATGCCTTTCGGGGCATCCCCGAGCTTAGGCTTTTGGTTGTCCTTGAATATTTCCTTGGGGTGCCTTGGGCATCCCCAAGCTTAGGCTGTTTCCACTCCTTATTCCATAATCCATCGAATCTTTACCCAAAACTTGAAAACTTCACAACACAAAACTTAACAGAAAACTCGTAAGCTCCGTTAGTATAAGAAAGCAAATCACCATCATAAGGTACTGTAATGAACTCATTATAAATTCATATTGGTGTAATATATACTGTATTCCAACTTCTCTATGGTTCATACCCTCCGATACTACTCATAGATTCATCAAAATTAGCAAACAACACGATGAAAACAGAATCTATCAAAAACAGAACAGTCTGTAGTAATCTGAATCAAACGTATACTTATGGAACTCATAAAATTCTCAAATAAATTGATGGACCTTAGGAATTTATCTATTAATCATCTGCAAAAAGAATTAACTAAATATCACTTTCCAAATAACAATGGCAGCAATTCTCGTGAGCGCTAAAGTTTCTGTTTTACAGCATGATCGCAAAGACTTTCCCCAAGTCTTCCCAAAGGTTCTACTTGGCACAAACACTAATTAAACAGAAAAAACACAACGATAATAGAGGCTAGATAAATTATTTATTACTAAACAGGAGCAAAAATCGAGGAACAAAAATAAAGTTGGGTTGCCTCCCAACAAGCGCTATGGTTTAACGCCCCTAGCTAGGTATGATGATTTCAATGATGATCACATAAAAGATAAGAATTGAAACATAAATAGAGCATCATGAAGAATATGACTAGCAAATTTAATTCTAACACACTTCCTATTCATAGGGATTTTGTGAGCAAACAATTTATGGGAACAATAATCAACTTGCATAGGAAGGTAAAACAAGCATTACTTCAAAATTTTAAGCACATAGAGAGGAAACTTGATATTATTGCAATTCCTCCAAGCATATGTTCCTCCCTCATAATAATTTTCAGTAGCATCATGAATGAATTCAACAATATAACCAGCACCTAAAGCATTCTTTTCATGATCTACAAGCATAGAATTTTTATTACTCTCCACATAAGCAAAATTCTTCTCATTCGGAATAGTGGGAGTAAACTCAACAAAATAACTATCATATGAGGCATAATACAATTGAAAACTAAAATCATGATGACAAGTTTCATGGTTATCATTATTCTTTATAGCATACAAGTCATCACAATAATCATCATAGATAGCAACTTTGTTCTCATAATCAATTGGAACCTCTTCCGAAATGGTGGATTCATCACAAAATAAAGTCATGACCTCTCCAAATCCACTTTCATCAATATAATCATCATAAATAGGAGGCATGATTTTATCATAATAAATTTGCTCATCAAAACTTGGGGGACAAAAATATCATCTTCATCAAACATAGCTTCCCCAAGCTTGTGGCTTTGCATATCATTAGCATCATGGATATTCAAGGAATTCATACTAACAACATTGCAATCATGCTCATCATTAAAATATTTAGTGCCAAACATTTTAATGCATTCTTATTCTAACACTTTGGCACAATTTTCCTTTCCATCATACTCACTAAAGATATTAAAAAGATGAAGCGTATGAGGTAGACTCAATTCCATTTTTTTGTAGTTTTCTTTTATATACTAAACTAGTGATAAAACAAGAAACTAAAAGACTCGATTGCAAGATCTAAAGATATACCTTCAAGCACTCACCTCCCCGGCAATGGCACCAGAAAAGAGCTTGATGTCTACTACACAACCTTCTTCTTGTAGACGTTGTTGGGCCTCCAAGTGCAGAGGTTTGTAGGACAGTAGCAAATTTCCCTCAAGTGGATGACCTAAGGTTTATCAATCCGTAGGAGGCATAGGATGAAGATGGTCTCTCTCAAGCAACCCTGCAACCAAATAACAAAGAGTCTCTTGTGTCCCCAACACACCCAATACAATGGTAAATTGTATAGGTGCACTAGTTCAGCGAAGAGATGGTGATACAAGTGGTATATGGATAGTAGATAATAGTTTTGTAACCTGAAAATATAAAAACAGGAAGGTAACTAATGATAAAAGTGAGCACAAACGGTATTGCAATGCGTTGAAACAAGGCCTAGGGTTCGTACTTTCACTAGTGCAGGTCCTCTCAACAATAATATCATAATTGGATCATATAACTATCCCTCAATATGCAACAAAGAGTCACTCCAAAGTCACTAATAGCGGAGAACGAACGAAGATATTATGGTAGGGTACGAAACCACTTCAAAGTTATTCTTTCCAATCAATCCGTTGGGCTATTCCTATAAGTGTCACAAACAGCCCTAGAGTTCGTACTAGAATAACACCTTAAGACACAAATCAACCAAAACCCTAATGTCACCTAGATACTCCAATGCCACCTCAAGTATCCGTGGGCATGATTATACGATATGCGTCACACAATCTCAGATTCATCTATTCAAACCAACACAAAGGACCTCAAAGAGTGCCCCAAAGTTTCTACCGGAGAATTACAATGAAAACGTGTGCCAACCCCTATGCATAGGTTCATGGGCGGAACCCGCAAGTTGATCACCAAAACATACGTCAAGTGAATCACGTGATATCCCATTGTCACCACAGATATGCACGGCAAGACATACATCAAGTGTTCTCAAATCTTTAAAGACTCAATCCGATAAGATAACTTCAAAGGGAAAACTCAATCCATTACAAGAGAGTAGAGGGGGGAGAAAACATCATAAGATCCTACTATAATAGCAAAGCTCGCGATACATCAAGATCGTATCACCTCAAGAACACGAGAGAGAGATCAAACACATAGCTATTGGTACATACCCTCAGCCCCGAGGGAGAACTACTCCCTCCTCATCATGGAGAGCACCAGGATGATGAATATGGCCACCGAAGAGGGATTGCCCCCTCCGGCAGGGTGCCGGAACGGGTCTAGATTGGCTTTCGGTGGCTACGGAGGCTTCTAGCGGCGGAAATCCTGATCTATTGTGCTCCCTGATGTTTTTGGGTATATGGAGATATATAGGCGGAAGAAGTACGTAAGGGGGGCCATGAGGGGCCCACAAGGATGGAGGGCGCGCCCAGGGGGGTGGGTCGGTGATGGTCGCTCCTCCCTTCGTCCCTGAGTGCATTACACCAAAATGTCTAGAACACGGGAACGAATGAGAAGCAATCCCCACAACAATAGTCGGGATTCTTCGTCCTCTCATATATGGTAGAGACTCCTTCACTGATCCCTCTCTGACATTTGCGATCTTCGATGATGGTCGTTACTCCTCCTTCCCCTAGTGCATAACAAAGGTCTAACACAAGGAGAAGAAGGAGAAACGACCCCCACGACAACAGTCAGGATTCTTCGTCCTCTCTCATATATGGTGTACACACTCCCTCACTGATTTTTCGACCGCTAGTGATGGTCGTTATTCCTCCTTACCCTAGTGCATAACAAAGGTCTAGCACAAGGAGAAGAAGGAAAAACGACCCCCATGACAAAAGTCGGGATTCTTCTTCACTCACTTGTTGACTATCATGTATGGAGCCTCGACAGACTTAAAATCAACCCGAAATGTCATTTAATTATTTTTCTAGAAAATCCAGGCCACTCGATATTTCGTACATATTCTAGCACAAGCCATGTCAAAATTCACGGAAAAATCCGGCATGACCTTTGCTAAAAAAGGACATAGCGAGCGCCTAAAATTTTCCGAAACAAAAATTAATCAACACTCCAGCAAAACATAGGCCACTCGGAGGTGTTACATGCAAACATGGCCGGCCACTTGGGCAAGCACATATCCTATTTGAGCAACACTAGATATACATGTTATATCTACATCATATGAGCATTCAAACTTGATGGTCATTGCATTTCAATGGTTGAAAATATGTACAAAAACATTTCAAAATATCTTATAGGACTCATATTGGCATGGAGATTTGGCTGGTCTCACCTCAAGGTCGGAGGGGGTCGGTGACGGGGACGACGGCGGGGATGATGGAGGGGCTCCTGGATTTCTGCAAAAACAAAAAACCTATAAGCTATCAACTAATCAGATGCATACGCCTCGCATAGTGCTCTCCAATTTGAGCATTCATAGGAGTAGTTCTCCAATTTGAGCATTCAATAAGCAAAACTAAATCATAAAATAAATTAGTATTCAAATTAGCATGATTCAATAAGCAAAACTAAATCATCTCTTGCGTCTGTACATCGTCGAATATTATCACTAATACATCTCGAATAGTATCTTACATATAACATCACTAATACAGCTAAAAACCTAGCGAACGACGGGTATCGGCACGGGCGGTGGACACCCAAAGAGAAGGAACCATCACAGGATCATAGCTCCAGTGAGATCCCTGCAGAACCTGCTAGGTATTGTCAAACCTGCCCTCCAACGCAACCATGTAACGACGGACGTGCTCATCCTCCTCGCTGACATGGTGACGTACCACCTCCGCGGGGGACGAAAGCCTCCGCACCGTCACTGGCCCACGCGACCGCCACCAAAAAGGTCCGGGTCAACGACGGGCTGCCTCCTGACCAAGTTGCACCCCCGGGAAGGTAGCACATCCCAGTACTAGCCCGACGGAGCCCAGTCCCAGACATGGCCCCTTTGATCAAGCAAGCCTACTCCGCCGAGTCGGCGACGAGGATGCGGGATAGCAATTGTCGACGTCGATGCAGGAATAATGCAGTTAACTAAAAAATAACAACAAATGTGACATGTTCAAAATATGGCATGTCCACTTCAAAATGAATCAACCTAGAATTCTGTTAAATAAACCTAAAATAAATTAGTTCTATGAATTTTCTTAGTAAAAATAAACTAGTTCTGTAATAAAATTTTAATTAGATCATATAACTAAATTTTCTTACTAAAAATAAACTAGTTCTATTAATTCAACTAGTTCAATTAAGCACTTACTATAAATAAAAATAAACTAGTTCTTACTAAAAATAAACTAGTTCAACTAGTTCTATTAATTTTCTTACTAATTCTATTAAACACTTACTAAAAAACAGTAAAAAATACATTATACAAGAACAGTAAAAAAGATTTTAGGGTTGAGGAGAGATGGAGGGAGGAGGGGGTGGGAGGAGGGAGGAGAGAGGAGGAGGGGGAGGAGGGCGGTGGGATCAGAGGAGGGAGGAGGAGGGTGGGAGGAAGGGGTGGGAGGAGGGAGGAGAGAGGAGGAGTGGGAGGGGCGGGGGGAGGAGGGCTG
This sequence comes from Triticum urartu, assembly GCF_003073215.2. NCBI lineage: Eukaryota > Viridiplantae > Streptophyta > Magnoliopsida > Poales > Poaceae > Triticum > Triticum urartu. The sequence continues at coordinate 573,820,884 of NC_053028.1, forward strand.
CCGGCGGAGGGCTTGGCCGAAGGAGGAGGGAGGAGGGGGCGGCCGGAGGAGGAGGAAGGAGGGCATGGTGGGAGGAGGGGGAGGAGGGATGGAGGGACTATCTCAGTGGAGGAGGAGCAGGAGTGTCCGCGGCGGCGAGTGACGACGGTGGTTGGGGAACGGCGGCGACGACGGATGACGGGGGATGCGGGGGAGAGTGAGTGAGAGGGAGAGTCAGAGGGTCGGCCGCGCGACGGGACGATAAAGTAGGGTTAGTAGCAGCGCGGGTTGAAGAAAAGCCCTACTACTACGCATCATAGCAGTATCGCTGGACAAGGATACGCTGTTGCTAAGTGGGGCTAGCCATATGCACCCAGTTCAAACTTAGCAGCAGCGCCTTTTGCTAACACGCGCTACTGCTAACAGGATAGCAGTAGCGCTTTTTACAGCCACGTGCTACTACTAAGTAGCAGCAGCGTTTCATTTTATCCAGTGTTACTGCTAAGATTATGTGTATAAGATTTTCCCTAGTAGTGCTCACTTGACGTGAGTTGGAGGCTATCCTCGCCTGAGGGAGCACCATACTAGGCCGGCCCAGCTCGCAGGAGGCTATACCCTTGAAAAATGTTAAATTTGTGTGGAAAAATGTTGATCCTGTATTAAAAATATTTTCATGTTGTATTTGTAAAATATTAATCAAGCATTTGAACTAACAATGAATATAAAAAACTTAATCATGTATTCAAAACATGTTAATGTCGTATTTGGAAAAAGTTAATCAAGCATTTGCATTTTTTTAATGTGCATAGAAAAAATATTGACCATATATTTTAAAAATGCTAAACCTATATTTGAAAATTGTTAAATCTGTATTCAAAAAAGTATATATACACCAAAAATAAAGAATGTACATACGAAAAAGTAGGCATAAAAATATAAGATTTCAAAAAAAATTATCTGCTGTATACGAAAAATATTGAGTGTGTATTAAAAACTTAGACAACCATAAAAAGAAAAGGAAACAAAGAAACAAGAAAAACCAAAGGAAACCAAGAAAGAAAGAAAGATTGAAGAAAAGAAACCCAAGAAATAAAGAAAAAACAACCAGTGCACAACAATGAAAACAGTGAAATCAGGAAAATTAAAGAAATCCAAAGAAAAAGAAGAAACTAAGAAAGAAAACAAAAAATAAAAATCGAGAAAGAGCAAAAAAGGAAAAGAAGAAAAAACAGTTGAAACCCATAAAGAAACAAAGAAAACTAATGAGAAAACAAAGGAAATTAGAGAGAGAGAGAGACAAACAAACTAAAGATAACAGTAAAACCAAAAAACGAAGCGAACAAATCCAACGATATGAGCGAGTGAGCAACCAATGATATAAAGGTCCGGCATGTTACTGTAATGTTTTGGAAAATCTTAAGGCGAGGGAAGCTTATCTTCTATATCTAAATAGTTAGCCCTCACTAACAAATTTTTCTCAACATGCAAGCATGTCACATCATCAAGCAACATGCATAGCAAAAGGCCCACCACAACATGCATTTATGCACATGAAAATGTCCATCTCAACATGCAAAACATATATAGATATTTTACAATACATTAATCAAACACAATAAAGCATATGGATTTGCAATTTTAGTTTTCGTAGTATCACTATTCACGTTTCATAGAAATCACATATCATCGAAATGTATTGCAAATATTTCCGCAACAACGTGCGAGGTATCATCTAGTATTCTTAATATACTAAACCTAGCCAGGTTTCTTTTTTCTTGTTTTTTGACTTTTTATCACAGTGAAAACCGGGCCAATCGGGTGATGACACGATATATATTGAGGGATATGGCTGGGTACAGATGGACGAGACTTGCCTGCTCCCCGCGCGTGCGCCCATCCGTGCTCCCGCATACGTGGCTTGATTTGATTGGAACAAAATAAAGTCCGGCCCCACCTCATTAAAATCAGAGGAAGATGATTAGATTAGAAATAAAAAAGAAAAAGAGTTACTTCTCTGTATGTTTCTATGTGGTGGCCCGGTTTGCATGCGGCTGTTGTGATGGCACACGGATATCATCATAAACGGCGTGCTGGGAAGCAGGATTCAGGCTGCAACGGGGCGTCATTCCCGTCACTAATGTTGCTTGACCATCTCTTCCGATCTCATCATTCTTTTTCTTTCACTGCTGCAATTCGTGGTGGCCTACCGCTATGAGGGAGCCATGGAAAGACCGAAAGCCGCCAGATATATAGAGGGCAGCCGCCGGGCGTGCAGTCAATTGAGCTGCACAAGGGACCAACCAGGGATCGTCGGGTGCGGCTGCATAGGGGGGCTCCGAACCGGGAAGGAGGTGCACCGAGTCGATGCTGCTCTGCGGCGCGCGGAAGGCTTCCTCCGGTCTATCTCACATCGTTGAGTAACGCCAGGGCCGCCGTCGGGCATCTATGGCGAAGGAGTAGCAACCATCACCACGGAGGAGCCGGCTACACCGTCTAGCTGCTCCACCGATAAAAGTTGTCGCCGGGGAGCTGCTGGCATACTGCACGACGGCGTCGCCTGCAGGTCGACCAATATCTTCTCCACGCTTTACAACATTGACTGCTGGGGCGTGCTGCCGCTGCCTGAGCCCCCGCGTGAGCCGCCAGCACTCCACGCGTCGCCGCACCTTCACCACGTGCGTGCTTTGCTCCCCACGGACACCGGCGCTCTGCCTCCGTCAACGGCCTGAAGGAACAAGCGCTGCCGACGCGTCGGTGTTCCTCTCACATGTCTTCCTTCCACAGGTACGTGTAGTAAAAGTTCATCTCCTTCCTTCCATTCCTGTCTCCTTTTATTTTGTTGTGCCTGCGTCTCTGTTCATGGAGACCTAATGTTTATGTTTATAGCTATAGACTTAGCTGACGCCTCCTCTTTCTCCTTTCATTACTATATGTCGTAGTAGTACTTACTTTTCTCAGTTAATTCAATTTTATTTGCCTGGCCTATTTCCATTTGCAGATGAGATTCAAACTGCACTTCCCTGTTTTGCTCTAACAATTTTTTCAATTTTCCTATGCAGATTGTGTTTAAATGATAGGTGCCATTGCAAATTATGACCAATTAGCTTATCTTGTTATTTGAAATCTGGCATGCATGACGCAGCGCCGGAATTGAAGGCAAAGGGCAGCTGCAACGGGCGCTCTGTGTTGTTGCGTGCAGGGTTCGTGCAAAGGATCGAGGAAGATTTTAAGAGCAGAAGACAAGCAAAGACGACGAGAGAATAGAGAGCTGCCTGTTTTTTTTTTTTTTGCGGTTTGGCTGTTAACGTAATAGTACGTATTAACCGAGATCAAGAAGCCTGGAGTTTTCAAATCCACAGGCACACAACGGCGCAATTGCTAATGTGCCATCGCTGGAGGTCCGGTCCGGTGCGTGACCTTGCACTCACTGCCTTGCATACGCCCCTCCCAGTGGCACTGCTCCGGGCAGGATGCATGGACCATGAAACCACTGATCAATTCGACAACGACTTTGATCTGGACACGTCCACCTATTGGCCACCATCGGTGACGACTCTGATCAGTTGGGATGGCTGTACGTGGTGCCTGGTCACCAACCGCATCTCTGATCTATTCATTTTCAGTTTTGAAATGTTCTACATATCTTTTTCCTAACTCGTGTTCTACATAATTTGATCCAGTGTCGTCTTATTTGGATTATACTCAGTGATGAGGATGGAATTAGTGGATGCTTGCTATAAATAATGGATGCATAATCGGTATGGTTGAATTCTAGATTCATGCACTTTAGATTGACGACCCAATGTGCCTGTTTGAACAGAATCCAGAGTTCGACACGACATGCATACACGGATACACCGACAAGCACGGTCCCAGTGAGAGTGTGTAGAGGTGCCCCGGGTATATCACACTTACTATTCGGCTCTACTAAGGAAGAATGTGGATTCAGGAGATATTACTCCAGTGAGAGTGTGTAGAGATGCCCCGGGTATATCACACTTACTATTTGCGGATGATACACTTTTGTTTTTTGAGGCTTCTAAAATCCAGGCAGAGAAGGTTAAAGCAATTTTGGATGCATACGGTGCTGCTACAGGACAGGGCCTTAATTATGATAAGTGCTCATTACTCTTTGGGGATGCATGCCCTGGAGTAGTCCAGGATGAGGTAAGAGCAGCGTTACAGGTTACTAGCCATTCTTTTGAGGATAAGTACTTGGGATTGCAAACACCGAAGGGGAGGATGTCGAAAGGGCGTTTCCAGAACCTGCAAACTAGGCTGACAAAACGACTGTTGCAGTGGGGGGATGGTCAGTTGGCCCAACCGGGACGTGAGGTGTTGATCAAGTCCGTAGCCCAGGCGCTGCCTACATGCATAATGGGAGTCTTCAAAGTGCCTTTCTCAGTGTGTGATGATCTTACTCGTATGGTAAGAAATTTCTACTGGGGCTCGGCGAAAGGCAAAAGAAGAGTGCATTGGCGAGGATGGGATCATTTGATGCAACCCAAGGCGAAGGGAGGAGTGGGGTTCCGTGACTTTCGGATGTTCAATCAAGCTTTGTTAGCGCGACAGGCGTGGAGACTTCTAACTAGACCAGATAGTTTGTGCGCCCAAGTCTTGAAAGCGAGGTATTACCCACTGGGCAGGTTAGATGATACAGTTTTCACGGGTAACGCGTCGTCGTCATGGCAAGCTATCAGTTATGGCCTGGATCTATTGAAGAAGGGGCTAGTATGGAGAATGGGTAATGGCAGGAGCATACGTGTTTGGAGGGATAACTGGATACCGAGGCCTTATTCTTATAAACCGATCTCTCCACAGGGAAGGTGTCGTATTCGATTTGTTTCGGACCTGTTAAATCAGAACGGTTCCTGAAACTATGAGCTGTTGAATGAATATTTTGTCAATGCGGATGTACAAGAGATCGTGAAGATCAGAGCATCTCCGGGGCTGGAGGAAGATGTGATAGCATGGGGACCAGGTAAACATGGTGTGTTCACTGTTAAATCGGCCTACACTCTGGCCTTTGAGGAAGCACACCGGGCGACAGATGTATCCTCTAGTTCATCACCGTCCGGTCAGCAGAAGTGTTGGGACTTTATTTGGAAAAGCTGGGCGCCGCCATCGGTGCGCAACTTTGCTTGGAGATTAGCTACTAACTCACTCCCTACTTGGCAGAGGAAACACAAAATCGGGCTCGAGGTTGGGAGCAGGTGTCCAGTTTGTGGGAGGGAGGAAGAAGATAACTTTCACCCCTTCGTCAACTGCCAGTTTGGTCGAGACTTGTATCTCGCTATGGCTAAGGTATGGATGATCCCGGAGATAGAATCTATAGAGCATAGTGGGAAGGAGTGGCTGCTTCATGTTCTAGAGCCGTTGAATGATGTGGGGCCAATGATGGTTTTGATGATATTTTGGAGGAGTTGGTTTGTCCGGAATGAAGTGGTGCACTGCAAGCCTGCACCATCTATGGAGGCCTCTATTCGTTTCTTGCGAAGCTACGTTGATTCCCTGATTGGAATTAAGCTTTACCCACGAGCAGATCCAGCAAAAGGCAAATCTCCAATTGTATATGAAAAACTGGCGCCAGCTGAAGGAGTCATTAGTGCACCAAAGGAGAAAAGATGGAGGCCCCCGGAGCTGGGGTGGATTAAGCTAAATACTGATGGGTCCTTCAGTATGGTTGGTAATGCCGGGGCTGGAATGATCTTACGTGACCATCGAGGGGCTGTTAATGTCTCGGCATGCAGGGTCCTGTATTCCTGTAAAGATGTCTTAGAGACGGAGCTCTGTGCATGCATGGAAGGGGTCTCATTGGCACTCCAACGCAGCGATCTTCCTATAGTGGTGGAAATGGATTCTCTCGAGGCGGTGACCTTGATTTCATGTGAAGACGTCGACCGCTCTATTTACGCCTCAATCGTGAAGGAAATTAAGTACCTATTGTCTCTTCGACAATCTTATATTATTCATATTGCTAGGACCCAAAATAAGGCTAGTGATGCATTAGCTTCGTTTGCTAGATTACAAGGTAGGACCATGACCTGGTTAGGGGCTGGTCCGGATGAGGTGATGGAGATTGTTTCTCTCGATTGTAATGACTTTTTGATTGAGTAATGCATGTTTTCACCCCGCAAAAAAAAAGACAAGCACGGTCCCAATTAATTTCCTTCTTCTCTTTTTTGGGTGATTAATTTCTTTCTTCATGTATTAGTACTTCTCTATCCCTGCAAGGGCTTCTTTTTCTCTTTTTTTATTTGCGATTTCCTTGGATTTACCAGCGAATTTTATGGGCTTGCTATTGGGTGGACATGGTGATTTATCCTCGGATTTGCTTCGTTAGATCAAACTGCCTTTTCTTGTGTGGTGGTCTCGTACCTGTTTGTTTCCGGTTTGGCCGCTGATTAGTGCATGCAATCACCAGCGCGAATTTTGGAAGGATATGATTACCTTCACGGCGGCCGATGTGACTACGTGCACGCGATTACCGCTGGCATTTTTGTATTACTATTATTTTTCTTTCTATTGAGATATTTCTCCTTCGGTTCGTTTCGTGTGTGGGGGGCTTCTTTTCTTTTCTTTCTTTTTCTAATACTCCCCCCGCTCCAGAATAAATGTCACAACTTTGTACTATTTTTTTACGGGGAACTTTGTACTGGCTCTATAAGAAATTTGTACTAAGCTCAAAATACTTATTTTGGGACGGAGAAAGTATATGTTATCTATGTCTCATCTGTACTAAGAGATATTTTCTCTACTTTTATGCCGTCCCTGGTTTGTTTCCTTTTTTAACGCTCGCATGTGTGGGTAAATAATGGTGTTGACGCGTGGTGGATTATGGTTAGCGTTGCATATGTTATTAGCAGAGTTGTATTGGATTTACCTTTTTTTTTGCTTTAGGTCAGTTGCCGTTTTGGTGTAGTTTCTGGTGGTCTATGATATTTACCGGATGTGGCTAGGTCTTAGTCGATTAAGGCTTAACCAAGTCTCTGTCAAGTGACGTATACAAGAAGGAAAAAAATAAAAAAAATGTATGAATGTTCATGCAAAATCCAAGGAATATACCATTGACTGAGATTTCAATAGCAAGACAAATTTATATATTGTGCTCATTATGGGGAGCGGCTGTGGATGTGTTGCATTACAGTTTTTTGTGGTTCACTGGCACTAGTTGTTATATTTGTTTTCTTGATAGCAAGGCTTGGTGGCTCTGCAAGGCGTCCTTCAGGTCGGCCGCATTCTGGTTGGATGCCTGCTGATGGTAGACGTGGTCCTGCTGGTTGGGAGGTGGATATTAATTGTGTTCTCTACGCAATCTACTAGGCGCGCAGTCAATGTATCCGCAAAAGGGACATGGCTCCAATGGGCGCTCCAACGAGCTGCCTGATCTTATAAAAAAATGAAGTATCCATGATTAGTACCGATGAATAGGATATAGCTTCTCTATCCTAGATTTTTCATGGTATATGACATTTCTGGTTTCCTTCGGTGCAAATCCAATTATCTAAATTGGAAATAAGAAGCAATTCCCCCATCTCCTAGCCTCTTCCATCTCTTATGGGAGTACGACATGTTCTCCACCGTGTCCTCTATCCCGCCGGTCAATATCAAGCGGAGCCTGCAGGGTTGCTTCGGTCTCTAGGCACGTGATAGGACAATGGCCCTACACTAAAAACTCTTTTCTGCCAGGCATGCTTCCCGCCACCTTCGATCATGAGAGGCTCTAGGTTTTTCTCACTATAGCATCATTATCAATGACCATAACTATTATGCATTTGAAGTCATAAAGAGAAACTTGTTTCCAATGCACACGCACCAACCATTGCAATTCAACATAGCCTATCGGAAGATAAATGCCTAATAAAATGAATTCGCAATATAGACTAAGATCCTAACAAAGATATGCAACAAATTTCACGGGCATCTCACAAAGTGAAAGATCCAATAATCTCATACACAGGTTCTAACCCACCAATTGTATGCAACAATTTGAAAAGCTCTATATCACTTCATCATAGGCACAAATCCTGCAGGAGGCCTCGCTGGAATCATATAAGACACAACTAAATGTAATGTGTTTAGTCTTATACTCTTATTAAGAAAGTGTCAGCATGTGTTCTCCACTTTGTAAGATGTATCACTCACGCTAACAGTTAATGTATCCTCCTCAGTTTGCTTTTATGCATGCCTTACCTTTTTCTCATTGCAAACTTGTATACGTATTTTTTTTATTTTATGGTTGAATTTACAATACGAGACAAAGATAACACATATACAAAATTCAACATTAACCGTGATAAAAAAAATGTATTGCTTTCAAACTTCTCCTTTTATGATTGCAATCTCAACTATCTAGCTCTCTTGTTTAAATTGAGTTTCACTATAAACAATAGAAGTAATATACATATGGACACAATGTACCGACGAGGCGCGGCGTGCCGCCGCGCAGGCTATGCTATTATTGCTATAAGCATGATATAGCTCTGCGATGCTACAGGTTGCTTGTCTCGCTTTTAGTCAGTGCCCTCTCCTCTCATCTTAAGGAGAGGATACAATATGTCTGCCTATTATACTACATCTCTCAATCCATAATAAGTGTCTTAGTTTTAAACTAAGGTTAAACTAAACCTACTTTGAATCTGCGAAGCTTGTTTTGGATTGAAGGGAGTAACTTGTTAGTTAGTTTTGTTTCCTTTTCTACTCTGCTTTTTTACTATTTTATATTTCTAAAATATTATAGATATATAGAAATTTCAAAAGCATTTTACTTAATTTTGTGAAAAGTTGTGCGCAATTCATGAAGGGAAAAAATTTCTAATCCATATTTTTAAAAATGTTCGTACCATTGAAAAAAATGAAATTCTTAAAAGTACGTTCAATATATCCTTTGAAAGTGGTCAAGAATATACATGAAAATCATGTAATTTATAAAAGTTGTTTGCGTCATTCACGAAAATGGTCATCGCATTTAAAAATAGTCCTAAGTTTAACAAATATGTTCGTTATGTTTTAAAAAGATTCGCACACTGCGAAATTTTGTTCACACTGTTTTCTAAATCATAACATTTAAGAATTTTTTGCGCCATTAACAAATATGTTCATAAGGACTTAAGAAATGTTTGCAAGTTTTACATAAAATGTTAATGAAATTTACAAAAAAGTTCAATGTGTCTATAAAAAATTTAAACACACATTTGAAAAGCGTTCAACAAGTATTCAAAAAAAAATGTTCAACGTGTATTTGGATAATGTTTAACATGTATCTCAAAATTTTTGAACCTATATAAAAAATGTTCAATGTGGTTTTTAGATACACGTTGAATATTTTCGAATAAATTTTAACCATTCAATGTGTACACGGAAAATATTCAACGTGTATTAAAATAAGTTCGTGCGTTTGGAAATATTAAAAAGAAAACAAAAAAAGAAAGAAAGAACAAAAAATAAAAATAAAGAAAATGTAATATATATATATATAGATATTCTATTAGACACCCAGGGTGAAGAATAAGCTATTCCTCACCCTGGTCCATCGAATGAGCCAGTCAGCCTCAACCACGGCTGTGAGCCGCTGTAAAATTATCTTCTTAGGCCAACTCCACCGCACGACCCTATCCTGTCCGCCCCCGTCCATTTGGGGTAAAAGGGACAAACGAGACGGCCCAGCGCGCGGGCGCAAACGGACTTTTGTCCGCTTTGTGTCCGCTTTCGACCCATCCCGGCCCAAAGTTGCGCCGGTTTTGGGGTGAAACGGATAACGCGCGGACGGGCGGGACGCGCGCGCTTGTCCTCCCCTAACCCGCCTGTCGGTGGGAGAAACCAACCCCCCCCCCCACGCCCATTTGGAGCCATTTCCCCCAAACCCTCCCACGTCCCTCCCGTCGCCCCCTCTCTCCCCCGTCCATGGCTGACGCCTCGCCGAGTTCCGGCGGCCTGGCCGTCGACCCGACCGCAAAGGTGAAGAAGAAGGCGCCAAGGAAGCCGCGGTCGGAGTGCACGCCGGAGGAGATCGCCAAGTTGGACGCGGAATCGGCGAAGAGGAGGGAACGGAGAGCGGCCGTCAAGATCAATGCCGCCGCGGCCAAGTTCGCCGCCCAGCGCGAGGAGCTGGAGGCCGCGCGGCGCAAGGCCGCTGCCGACGAGAAGGAGGACCTCGTCAATAAAGTGCACGCCATCCTCATGCTTGGCATGGGCCGTCCGGCGGGGTTCCATGCAGCGGCCGTCGGCCCAGCGAGCATAGGCTTGTCGGTCGCCCGGCCTACGCACTGCCAGTCGCCGACATCGCGCGCCGCGCCCATGTCGCCCGGCTTTCTTCCGCCCAGGCACGACGGCCAGACCCGTTTCTCGGCGTCGCCGGACGTGGGCTTGTTCGCGCCGTCCACACCACGCCCCGCAGCCGTCATCGACCTCAACGTCATGCCTGGGTCCAGCAGCGGCGGGCGGCCGTCTGTCGAGATGCAAAGAAAGCAGGCGCGTGCACCGTTCACGGGCACCATGCCGGCCCCCCGCGTGTTGTTTGACGGAATGCCAACCTCAACGCCGACGGTGGACGACCCCTTCTACAACCAGTACATGGAGGACGTGATCTTCCAGGGTGGGCATGGCCGTGCCTACGACCCCGAGGAGACCCACAGTCAGGATGGCCGCGCCCAGTACGTGCCCGATGAGGAGGCCGACGACCGTGCTGACTACGACCATGGTGATTCGTGGCATGAAGACGACGACATCTATGTCGAAGGTGAAGATGAAGATGAAGCCAATGATGTTGATATTAGTGGCGCTCTATTGTTCATAGACGAGCTCACCCAAAGAGCGGAAGCACAAAAGAAGTGGAAGAGCATTCGCACCGGTTCATATACACAAGATGAGGACAAGTTGATTTGTCAATGTTGGATGGAGATTAGCCAAGAGTGCAACAAGTATTGTGCCGCATTTGAGAGCGTTGAAGCACGGCCGTGAGTGGTCTCGGCGTTGGGGACATGGTATGCTTTTCTCTTTCTAGCCCTTTCCTTGCTACGGCCCATGATACTTCGGCCGTGTATATGTTTGCATGTTCACTTGTTGTTGATCATGTGGTGTAGGCATTTCAATCTTTGGAGGCATTCAAGGCCCGGCACAATGACAAGCCATTCACTCTTACGCATTGTTGGATGCTCATCAACAATTGCCCTAAGTTCAAGGATCACTACCGTGAACTTCAAAGGAAGAGAGGCAAGAAAACGGCCAAGTTCACCGGAGGTGGGGATGGCGAGGCGTTGAAGAGGCCGAGGGGCAAGACCAACTCCAAGGTGGACGACATACGTGACGCCTCAACCATGGCCTTGCATGAGACTTTGCATGGCATGATGTCACATAAGGATGTGAGGGACGAGAAGAAGCGGCAAAGCAAGGATGAGCAAATGAAGCAATACATATACCTCCAAAGACAGAAGCTTGAGATGGAGGAGGCAGCTAAGAAGAGGAAGATAGACATGGAGGAGGCGGCCCGGCAAAGGCAGCTCGACATGGAAGAGGCCGCCCGGCAAAGGCAGCTCGACATCGAGGTCGACAACGTCAAGGCCAGGCAGAGGCAGCTCGACATCGAGACCACCAATGCCGCCACCAAAGCGAAGGAGGTGGCCCTTGCGATTATGAGCGTGAACTTGTCGAAGATGAGCGACAAGACGAGGGCCTGGTTCGAGGCCAAGCAGAAGGAGATGCTCGACGCCGAAGGCCTGAATTAGGTCGTCCGATCGGCGTGGCCGTTCTTTTTGGAGGCTGGCATGGGTGCCGCCCGCCCGCTGGGCCGCTGACAGTGTGCCGGCGAAAAAACATTCACTTTGGAGGCCGGCTGTGTTGTCGGCCGCTGGCTGTGTTGCCGACGAGGACAACTATTCATTTTGGAGGCTGGCTATGTTGCCGACCGCTGGCTGTGTTGCCGGTGATGGTCGTGTAGGCCGCTGGCTTTGTTACCGGCGTGATGAAGTGGGGTCGTGAACTTGGGCTTGGCATTTGAAACGTCTCTTTTTTTAAAATAGACGCGGACAGGATGGGGCAAAAGGATGCGTCCGTGCGGTGGATGCACGGCCACCGCATCACAGAACATGCCCGAACACGACCTCAAATCTCTACCCAAAGGGACAAAAACAGGACAAAACGAACGTCCGTTTGGAATCCCGTGGTGGAAGTGGCCTTACCGATGTAAATTTACCAACGGAGCGAAACCACCTGATGGGCGTGAGGTCGCACTCCTCCCCGCCCGTTCCAATCCCGTCGACGCCAACGCCCCACTCTACTCTCTCCGACGCTGCAACAGATCCTGGCACCTGCTATGCCGCCATGCCCTCAACGTCCGGCTCCGGTGCAGGTTCTGCATGTTCCTCACTCTTCTTCTCTTGGTATGCCTTCTATCCTCTTTTCACCCTGCTAGATCTGCTTGATTGCGTTGCAGGGATGAAGGTCAAGGTCGCCGAGCCATACTTCCACAAGTTATCCATGGCTGCTTTTGATTCCGCCCAGACTAGGTAATTTGCACGAACGGTCGATTCCCGATTTCTTACCGATCTATCCAGTTAACACAATTTTGTACGACCTCATTTTAGCTAGTTCAAGATCAATTGAGTGCACTGTGGATCCATAGTTGCAAAACAATTCTGGATATTTCCTTGGCTTAATTTCTGTATAACAAGAGCCCCGCGAGCGAGCTCTCCACCACAAGTAACTGGAATCGACCGCCGCCTCCCTACCAGAGCGCACAAGTCACCGAAACCTCCAGATCTATTCATGTTCCCGGTGTAGCAGACCTGAAGGTGCCTCACATGGTTCGGTGATTTCCTTTTATCTGTGAACTATTGTCGTTACTATAGGAGCAGTCTCGATTGTTAAAGATCACCAATTTCATCTGTTTCTTCCTTTCCTGCGTGTTTGATCCAATTCTTTGATATTGTGGATTTGAATAGGATAGGTTACATTTTTTTTGCGGGTGTAATAGGATAGGTTACGTTGATTGTGGAATTGACGTACCTGCATTTGTGAATGATCTGACTTAGGTAGACTTAGTTGCTAGGGCTCGTCTTGGTTAAAATAATTAGCAAACATAGTTGGAAAAAAAAATTAAAGGAGGTTAGTCAGAAATTCAGAATCCTATTTCTGTGACGTTTTTCTTAAAAAACAAGCTGCAGCTTGGTATTGCAAGTGGCAAGGAGAGTACAGATTAGCTGCCTATAATATTGGTCTTGTTTGCTTTTAGAGTATATTACAGATTTATTATGTAATGGGAGTGTATATTTGACGTTTGACTGAAAATCAATTGGACATCAGTCAAGTTTTCCAACCAATAAAGAACGACACTTGTATGTATTTGTGTGTCTCTTTTTTGTGCATCTCCGCTGTGTGTATGTCATCAGGAGAAAGGCCAATCCTAATCGGGTTGGAACTAGACTCGGTTTCAAACATATGTGAGCTACAACTATCGCAATACCACATCCAAGAAAAAGCCTACTGATCCATCAACGTATCCTCTGTAGGTCTTGCATCAACGTACAGCCTAATTACAATCTTTTGGGAGAAAAATACAGTGATAAGTAGACTGCCATTAGAGTCTGCTGGTAACTTGCAGTCTACTCACAGTGATATCTTAAAAGTTAAAGACTAGATACACAAAACTTACAGTCAAATTAGCACTGGAACTTCTACAATTACAGTGTATTTACGCATAATTTGCACTCATATTGTGTGATTATTACAGTGACATTATGACCGGAACTTGTCGAGTTTCAAAGACACCCATTTGCAGCGCCGGGTCATGAGTTGGTATGTATGTACGCGGGTTGGACTGGACCCATTTGCATTCTATGACAAGCAGGTGTAAAACTTTGAAATTACAGTAAGAAAACCTTGCAAGTATAGTACCTCGTGCCATCTACGGATTATAGACACAACTGAACCAACATACACACTGCCTATCATACAGATGACCACACATTGAACCAACATACGCACTGCGCTATCCATAGTGTGAGCAGTTTAACATCTCTCTAATGCAAAAAGGCCTTCTTCTCCATCATTGTTAATTCACAGTCTGAAAGAAAGGATCAAACAAGAATTAGACCAATCATTAAGATATACAGCACAAAGGGAAGCAATTAACACTGAGCCAAAAAGCTGAAAATACATAGTACAAGAGACAGTGAATGATGTAGACGAGCACAGTAAATTAGGCAACCTGGAGCCAAAAGTACAACTAAAAAAAGACTAGAAATCATGAACCTCTTTACTGTAAATTTGAAGTATAAAAAATAGAAGTGCTTACATCATCAAAGAAATCAGTAACAAGAAGTCTAGAACTTATCCACCCTGTTGAACTCGCAGAAAAACTATCATTAGCATACTTCTGTCCTTAAGTTCGGAATGTCAGCGCTTGAAAAATGGTTAACAACTTGAGTCCTTGTAGTCCATACTTCCATAATCTTGAATGTAAAGACACCACAATTGTGTGCCTGGTTTCACATGAATAAAGGAAGAAAACAAAAAAAAATACCAACGTGGGAGTAATAAAAGCATCACAGAATCCTATAAAGTGTGTAATCCGTTCGAATAAAAGAAAATACCAGAGATAAATCTTAAAAGATAACAACATAGTGCCTTCAAAAGGGAAACAAATTTAGAAGCAAATTGATTAAAAATGTACTAACAGATCACTAAACTGCAAGTGAAATTCAGAATGATCATTAAAAGATGGATCAAGAAAAGCAAAGGCTCTTCCCTTCAAACAAACAAAGAAACAAAACCAATGTTTTCGAACGGTTATGGGGAAGTACAGCTGCAACTAGGAAGAGTAATATGAAGAAAAATGTATATATTGTAAATGAGAAATAAAAAAAGAAATGGTAAAGACAAACACCAAAAAAGAAGGCAGAAATTAAATTACTTACATGGAGGAAATGAGAAATAAAAAGAAAGGGCAAAGACAAACACCAACAAGGAACCATGGAGTCAGAAATCCTTCAATTCCAATTGGGGAAAAGACGAATACCAAAGCCGCAACAACTAATTGGGGGAGAACCATGGAAGATCATAAAGAGACGATCCACAGGCTGAAAGGCCTTCAATTCCAATGTCTTTGCTCATGCCTAGTGCATTTCTTTGAGATCTAGAACCTGTAAAATCACAGGAATGAAAAGCAGAGATCGCAAATTCTTTCCATTTAACAGAGTGTATTGCACAGACCACTCTAGTGAAAAATCAAAGAAATTGGTCAGTTTTGTTTCAAAAGCACCAGGGCAAAAGAAGCTAAAATTTACAATAGCAAAACAATACTGAAATTACTATTATCAAGTTGCTGAAATTACTAGACAAGCAGAAATTCCTGTTCCTGTGCACAGCAAAGTTTCTGACACAAAGGTAGATTTAGTATATATTGACAACGTGAATAGAGGCAACACTACCCAACAAAGACAATGTGAATTACAGCCTAATTACCACTGTAATGTTACTGAAATTACACTGTAATTGGGCTGACCGTAAATATTCTAGTAAAAATTGCACTGTGATTACCCATGGAAATTACACTATAACAACATCGTAAATTATAGAGAATTTGCACTGTAATTATAGTAAAATAGCAGTGTGATTTACAGTGTAATTACCCTGAAAATTACACCGTAATTACACTGTGATTACAAGTACACTGTAAGAACACTACAATTACAATATGCTTACTCTGTAAGTTGAGAGGAAATTACACTGTAGTTAAAATGAAATTACAATCTTGAAGCAGCTGTCAACTTAGATGCAACACTACCCAAAACATACAAAAAAAAGTTTATAAAATGGATACAAATACTACCAAACAAAGACAACCCACAAAGAAAAAGGTTCTAAAATGCTTGCAGATACAACATAGGCAACACCCCCCCCCCCCCCCCCCCCCCCAATACTTTAATTGCATTGAAACTTCATTGTGATCTAGTGTAATTAACCTGAAAATACACTGACAAAAGCACTGTAATAACCTGGAATTAGATTGTAATTGCAGTGACTGTAAACTAAAAATCATAGAAGTTACAGCAAAAATTGCACTGTGGTTACCTTTAGAAATTACAGTGTCACTACTCTGTAATTTCAGAGGAAATTACACCGTAATTAAAATGAAATTACAGTTATGAAGTTGCCGTAACTTCGATGCAACTACTACCTAAGAACGCACACCCCAGCATCTAACAACAAAAAAGGTCAGCGAAATCAAACGCCCAGGCTAGCAGAAACAAAATCAACAGGGGAATTAGATCCACCGTTTCATCCATGCACCTATCACTGTAACATTGTAGTAGCAGGAAAAAATCGCCAGGAAAATCCACCACTAAGACTACACATACACCCACATCTACATCAAACACAAGGGAATCGAATCAGACCAGAAGATCTAGAAGAAATTCAATAGGGAAAGGGAGAAGACCCGGATAACGAACTGAAATCACACGACACTGGAGCGGAAATCAATCTGAAAGAAGAGGAGGATGAGGAGATCAGAATCACCATGGATGACGAGGAAATCGCCAAGAACTGCCTCCCTCTCTCATCTTTAACTCTTGCGAAGAAATGAGAAAGGGCAAGAATAAAAAAAGACAGAGAGCCAGGAGATAGGCAGTAACGGGTTGGCTGGGAAACGAAAGCGCGCCCGGTAACAGACACATAGAAAAACGTCCAAAAAAGCCAGCACCCAGCGCGGACCTCGGCACGAGATCAAACGGCCAAAAATTTGAATGCAAACCAATTGTAAATCACTCGACTGTAAATTAGCAAAACTGTATGTAATTAGTTCATTTTTTGGGTTCAGTTGAATCATTGTTTTCGAATTTCACTTCTTCTTCGGTACAATCCCCCTAGACACATCAACGGTTCAGATCGTCTTATACCCCTTCATGTAAAAACTTAAAAAAGGGTAGGATGGTCATTCCCCATCACCCTCCCCACAGCCCCGCTCCCGCGACGTACCCGTGCGCGAGGCGGCGGCTCTTTTTTACACTCGCGCAAAGACGGCGTATTTTTGTACAGTGGGGCGACGGCTTTTTTTTACACTCGCGCAAGGATGGCGTATTTTTGTACAGCAGGGCGACGTACGTACGCGCCCGTCGGTGGTCAAACAGCGTCGGTGGTCAATCCGCGACGTGTCGCCTGCGGAAAACGCGTCGTGGCGTGTGGATAGCAGCCCCGCCGTCCCGTCCCGTCCGTCCCCTCGACTGCCGCAACGCCGCCCTCGACTGCCGTCCCGCCGCCTGCCGCCCCGTCGTATCCCGTGCGCATCAATGCCGTCGACCCACCCGCCCGTCGCCATTACTGCCCGTCCTCCCCCCCCCGCCGTCTGCCCTATAAAAACCACCCCCGTCCGCCCGTCGCCGCTCGCACCATTCCTTCCCCCGACCCATCGTCATATCCACCTCTGAAAAGCTCGCCGGCGAGCTGTCGTTCCACCGCGGCAGCAGTTCCGGCACCGGCGGCGGCGACGGGCCGAGCGCGTGGCCGTCGAGCCTGAGCACGCCGGAGATAGAGGAGCTGTACCGGTTTGGGCTCCTCGTGCCGCCGAGTTGCCGTCTGCCGCATGACTGGAAGCTCGACAAGGATGGCTACCCGAGGCGCGGGCCCGGCGCCACCACGGAGGAGAAGCGGACCGGCGGCTGCAACAACATCGCCGACCGTCATGCGTTCTGGGGCGGCAAAGACTACGCCGCCGTCATTCGCGCGTGCCGGCTCGCGGAGTCCGGCGGCACGGCAGACCTCGTCCCGCGCCCCCGTCCAGAAGCACGCGGCGTCGTGCCCCTCCACCACCTGCGCCGGCGACCGCCGATCCCCCCGCCTCGCCGGAGGTGGAACTGCCGCCGGAGCAGTTGGTTCTTCGGGAGGACGGCGATCCTGACGATACGCCGGGTTACCTCGTCGCCCTGCGGGCGTCGGTGGCTGCAGAGGCGGCGGCGGCTGCGAGGGAGGCCGCCGAGCAGGCGGCAGCGATCCAGGCGGCGGCGGCGATTTCGCCGGTGATCCCACAGGCGGAGGCGGCAGAGTCGTCGGACGAAGACGACACCGACTGGGAGCGGCTAGCCCAGGTCAGCGACGACGACGACGACGGCAGCGGCGGTGACGGTGGTGACGGTGCGGTCATTGATCTGCTGGGTAGCGACGACGAGGAGTAGTTGTTTTTTTAATGTTCTAAGTATGAACAATGAATCGTTTATGTTCGGATAAACTCGTTTCGTTTCCGTAGTGTTTAATGGACTATGTAAAATATATCTATGTTCAATCAAGTTTGTTCGAATGTTGTTTTAATTTGTCTTCAAAGTTTGTTCAAAAAATTAGCAAAATATTGAACGCTTATTTTGACAAAAATTTGAAAATTTTCCGACCCATGCATAAAAATGTTCACAATATATTTAAAAAATTTCCATCGAATATACATAGCACAAAATAAGGTATGCAATTATCTAAAAATTGTAGCAAAAAAATCGTGAAAACACATAAAATATAAAAGAAAACTGAATAAAAAGTCAAAAGTGTATCTAAATGTTTATAAAGTGTTTTAGAAATGTTCAGATGTTGTTAAAATATATGCGTATAGTAAAGCCCGGTGGATGAAAAAATGAAAATTAAGAAATAAAAAATTTAACAAATTAAAAAATAATAAAAAAAGGTGAGATATTTTAATTCATTAATTAACATTTTCTGAAATATTTTTAAATTCATTAACATTTATGAATCCGAGAATTTTTAAATTCATTAACATTATCTGAAATAGTTTTAAATTCATTAACATTTATGAATTTTCTGGAAACGCAAGACGTGACAAAATTTTAGGGGTTTTCGGCCCGAAAAATCGTAGAAAATCCATACGGACTCGAAACGCGGCAATTTTTTGCGTGCGTGCCCTGCATGGTCACTGTGGCCCGTGAAAAAAAATTGGGCATGTTTGGCGGATGCGAAGCGGAGACGTGCGACCGAGGGTCCCCTCCGGCCATACCGCAACCACCCCCTTCCACAGCAAGTACTTGAGCGGTTTCACGGAATGCACCCAACTTTTGGTAGCGCGTGTGGGGCCCCACCCAGGCACCCCACGGCCAAAATGAACGAAATCCAACAACGAACGCAAGTTGCGTCACGTCCGGGCAGTATTTTAGGGGTTTTCGGCCCGGAAAATCGTAGAAAATCTATACGGACTCGAAACGCGGCAAATTTTTGCGTGCGTGCCCTGCTTGGTCACTGTGGCCCGTGAAAAAAAATTGGGCACGTTTGGCGGATGCGAAGCGGAGACGTGCGACCGAGGGTCCCCTCCGGCCATACCGCAACCACCCTCTTCCACAGCAAGTACCTGAGCGGTTTCACGGAATGCACCCAACTTTTGGCAGCACGTGTGGGGCCCCACCCGGGCATCCCACGGCCAAAATGAACGAAATCCGACAACGAACGCAAGTTGCATCACGTCCGGGCAGTATTTTAGGGGTTTTGGCCGGAAAATCGTAGAAAATCCATACGGACTCGAAATGCGGCAATTTTTTGCGTGCATGCCCTGCATGGTCACTGTGGCCCATGAAAAAAAATTGGGCATGTTTGGCGGATGCGAAGCGGAGACGTGCGACCGAGGGTCCCCTCCGGCCATACCGCAACCACCCCCTTCCACAGCAAGTACCTAAGCGGTTTCACGGAATGCACCCAACTTTTGGCAGCGCGTGTGGGGCCCCACCCGGGCACCCCACGGCCAAAATGAATGAAATCCGACAACGAACGCATGTTGCGTCATGTCCGGGCAGTATTTTAGGGGTTTTCGGCCCAGAAAATCGTAGAAAATCCATACGGACTTGAAACACGGCAAATTTTTGCGTGCGTGCCCTGCATGGTCACTGTGGCTCGTGAAAAAAAATTGGGCACGTTTGGCGGATGCGAAGCGGAGACGTGCGACCTAGGGTCCCCTCCGGCCATACCGCAACCACCCCCTTCCACAGCAAGTACCTGAGCGGTTTCACGGAATGCACCCAACTTTTGGCAGCGTGTGTGGGGCCCCACCTGGGCACCCCACGGCAAAAATGAACGAAATCCGACAACGAACGCAAGTTGCATCACGTCCGGGCAGTATTTTAGGGGTTTTCGGCCCGAAAAATCGTAGAAAATCCATACAGACTCGAAACGCGGCAAATTTTTGCGCGCATGCCCTGCATGGTCACTGTGGCCCGTGAAAAAAAATTGGGCACGTTTGGCGGATGCGAAGCGGAGACGTGCGACCGAGGGTACCCTCCGGTCATACCGCAACCACGCCCTTCCACAGCAAGTACCTGAGCGGTTTCACGGAATGCACCCAACTTTTGGCAGCGCGTGTGGGGCCCCACCCAGGCACCCCACGGCCAAAATGAATGAAATCCGACAACGAACGCAAGTTGCGTCACGTCCGGGCAGTATTTTAGGGGTTTTCGGCCCGGAAAATCGTAGAAAATCCATACGGACTCGAAACGCGGCAAAATTTTGCGTGCGTGCCCTGCATGGTCACTGTGGCCCGTGAAAAAAAAATTGGGCACGTTTGGCGGATGCGAAGCGGAGACGTGCGACCGAGGGTCCCCTTCGGCCATACAGCAACCACCCCCTTCCACAGCAAGTACCTGAGCGGTTTCACGGAATGCACCGAACTTTTGGCAGCGCGTGTGGGGCCCCACCCGGGCACCCCACGGAAAAATGAATGAAATCCGACAACGAACGCAAGTTGCGTCACGTTCGGGCAGTATTTTAGGGGTTTTCGGCCCGGAAAATCGTAGAAAATCCATACGGACTCGAACGCGGCAATTTTTTGCTGCATGCCCTGCATGGTCACTGTGGCCCGTGAAAAAAAATTGGGCACGTTTGGCGGATGCGAAGCGGAGACGTGCGACCGAGGGTCCCCTCCGGCCATACCACAACCACCCCCTTCCACAGCAAGTACCTGAGCGGTTTCACGGAATGCACCCAACTTTTGGCAGCGCGTGTGGGGCCCCATCCGGGCACCCCACGGCCAAAATGAACGAAATCCGACAACGAACGCAAGTTGCGTCACGTCCGGGCAGTATTTTAGGGGTTTTCGGCCCGGAAAAATCATAGAAAATCCATACGGACTCGAAACACGGTAAATTTTTGCGTGCGTGCCCTGCATGGTCACAGTAGCCCGTGAAAAAAATTGGGCACGTTTGGCGGATGCGAAGCGGAGACGTGCGACCGAGGGTTCCCTCCGGCCATACCGCAACAACCCCCTTCCACAGCAAGTACCTGAGCGGTTTCACGGAATGCACCCAACTTTTGGCAGCGCGTGTGGGGCCCCACCCAGGCACCCCACGGCCAAAATGAATGAAATTCGACAACGAACGCAAGTTGCGTCACGTCCGGGCAGTATTTTAGGGGTTTTCGGCCCGGAAAATCGTAGAAAATCCATACGGACTCGAAACGCGGCAAAATTTTGCGTGCGTGCCCTGCATGGTCACTGTGGCCCGTGAAAAAAAAATTGGGCACGTTTGGCGGATGCGAAGCGGAGACGTGCGACCGAGGGTCCCCTTCGGCCATACAGCAACCACCCCCTTCCACAGCAAGTACCTGAGCGGTTTCACGGAATGCACCGAACTTTTGGCAGCGCGTGTGGGGCCCCACCCGGGCACCCCACGGAAAAATGAATGAAATCCGACAACGAACGCAAGTTGCGTCACGTCCGGGCAGTATTTTAGGGGTTTTCGGCCCAGAAAATCGTAGAAAATCCATACGGACTCGAAACGCGGCAAATTTTTGCGTGCATGCCCTGCATGGTCACTGTGGCCCGTGAAAAAAATTGGGCACGTTTGGCGGATGCGAAGCGGAGACGTGCGACCGAGGGTCCCCTCCGGCCATACCGCAACCACCCCCTTCGACAGCAAGTACCTAAGCGGTTTCACGGAATGCACCCAACTTTTGGCAGCGCGTGTGGGGCCCCACCCGGGCACCCCACGGCCAAAATGAACGAAATCCGACAACGAACGCAAGTTGCGTCATGTCCGGGCAGTATTTTAGGGGTTTTCGGCCCGGAAAATCGTAGAAAATCCATACGGACTCGAAACACGGCAAATTTTTGCGTGCGTGCCCTGCATGGTCACTGTGGCCCGTGAAAAAAAATTGGGCACGTTTGGCGGATGCGAAGCGGAGACGTGCGACCGAGGGTCCCCTCCGGCCATATCGCAACCACCCCTTCCACAGCAAGTATGTGAGCGGTTTCACGGAATGCACCCAACTTTTGGCAGCGCGTGTGGGGCCCCACCCGGGCACCCCACGGCCAAAATGAACAAAATCCAACAACGAACGCAAGTTGCGTCACGTCCGGGCAGTATTTTAGGGGTTTTGGTCCCGGAAAATCATAGAAAATCCATACGGACTCGAAACGCGGCAAATTTTTGCGTGCGTGCCCTGCATGGTCACTGTGGCCCATGAAAAAAAAATTGGGCACGTTTGGCGGATGCGAAGCGGAGACGTGCGACCGAGGGTCCCCTCCGACCAACCGCAACCACCCCCTTCCACAACAAGTACCTGAGCGGTTTCACGGAATGCATCCAACTTTTGGCAGCGCGTGTGGGGCCCCACCCGGGCACCCCACGGCCAAAATGAACAAAATCCGACAACGAACGCAAGTTGCGTCACGTCCGGGCAGTATTTTAGGGGTTTTCGGCCCGGAAAATCGTAGAAAATCCATACGGACTCAAAACGTGGCAAATTTTTGCATGCGTGCCCTGCATGGGCACTATGGCCCGTGAAAAAAAATTGGGCACAAAGCATGTTTGTTTTTCGTGCAAAGTTTATAAAAAATACACTAAATGACAAAATTATACAAATAAATAAATAAATACATATTCAATATTGTAGACTGGTCATCGCCCACTTAATAATCGCCGCGGGCCCGACGCAGCAAAATATCTACCCAATATCTGCACGAGCCGTCGCTACCCGAGGGAATATTCCCGACAAACGCGCACGTCGCCCAATCACGTCGCCCAATCACGTCGCGCATGCCCTTTTTGCGTCGTACGTGCCGACGACGTGCCCGATCTGATCCCCGTCGCCCGCCGCCCACACTATCGTTCCCCTCCCGACAGCGTCGCGCCGCCGTCAGCCCGCACTAGTCGACGTCACCACCCGCCGTCAGTGCCGGTCGTCAACGCCCATCGTCACCCAGCAATAGTCGACATCAGCACCCTCCGTCAGCGCCGGTCGTCAGCGGCCGACGTCACCACTCGCCGTCAGCACCGGTTGTGAACACGCCGTCAGACGCCGCCGTCAGCCGCTGTGATCACCGTCGCCCGCTGTAGTCGCCGTCGGGCAGGTATATATTTTAAAATTTTCAACATTATATAACACATTAGCTGCGTGCAACGTCACATAGATATTTTTATATGCAGTATGGACATCGATGGTGTGATTGCATGTTCTGTAGAAAAATGGGTTACTCTTGTTAATAAATTAACATCAAGTCAGCGATTTACGTTTTACGAAACGGAGATGGAGGGCATGTTACGAATACCTTCGGTCAAGATGCGTGATAATTTGCCTGCGCTTATGATTCAAGGTTACAATCCTAGTAGTAAAAAATTCATGGTGCAAGAGGCAGCCGGAAAAAAGGGTTGATTTCATTGAGGCCTGATGATGTGTTTGCTATATTTGGTTTGAAGAATGAAGGAGTTGATGTTTCTAGTTTTTTGAGTATGGACCAAGGCAAAGCAATAAAAAAAATTCCAGCTAGTTTTGTTAACAAGAAGAATGGTAAAATATTGATTGATGATCTTATTGAGAAGATTGTGAGAAATAAAAACGTGGACGATGAATTTGTTCGGATGGCGTTTCTCGTCCTGTTAGGGACTATAATTGCACCAGTGTCTGATGAGTACATTCCGAAGAATTATTATGCACTAGTGCAAGATGTCAGGCCGATAAAAAAGTTTAACTGGAACGCATTCACTTTGCGGTTTTGTTTGTCGGAGATTGGTATGGTCTTGCAGCCCGGTCGTGTTAGGGAATGGCCACGTGGCAACCTAGCACTTCTGCAGGTATGATTTATTTTTAAAATTGAATAGTTGTATTATGTAATAATAGTGTAACACATGCTAAATGGTTGTGTGTTTGTTTTGCAGTATCTATATTGGGAGAAGGTGCAGCCAAGCACCGGTCCAAAGTATGATCCTTTAGCGTTGTTGAGCCCCTTGATGAGGAATTGGACAGAAGCGGCAGCGGAGAAAAGAGACAAGTACGACTTTCAAAATGGTCGTGGTGTTGGAATGGTAATACGTTAAATATTTATTTTTCCATTTAAAGTCTGCAATTAATTATTGATTAAATATGATTGTATGATTCTTTATGTTGTAGATCGATGACACCATTACTGAAGAGTACCGCTTAAACAAAATAAGAATGGAACAGGCTGAAAAGAAAAAGAAATCCAGTATGAGAAAGTCTAATATTACTGGAAGGAGAACAGGCGTGAGTACATCTGAGGCTTCAGCTACCCAGAACCCTATTATGGATCGGATTTTGACTGAGCTGAAGCACATTCATAAGGATATGCTTCGTATGTCGGAGCTATGCGCACAGGTACAAGTTTTCTGATTTTGCCGTTCACAATGGTTTTCGATGTGTCACATAACTAATTACAACTAATTTTTAATCACAGAGGGTCATAGAGAAGTTGAACAAAAGCGCTGTATTTTACAAAGCCGGTGATAGTGAAAAAGAAGAAGAGAATGAGTATGGTGAAAATAGTGAAAGTAGAACTATGGTGGAAAACCTCGTAAGGAATTTGTATATAATCCTGACGTGGACAATTTCGAAACACCGGGAAAAAAGAATGTGCAAGAGGATGATGAAGATGATATTAATGATTCTGAAGAGAAGACACCTTATTATTGCACACCTAAATATTTCGATAGTTTCAAGGGTGATGAAGAAGATCCTATCGAAGTTCCTGAGGTATCAGATGAGAAATCCGTTACATCTTTAGGAACA
The DNA here is from genome assembly GCF_003073215.2 of Triticum urartu. Classification (NCBI taxonomy): domain Eukaryota; kingdom Viridiplantae; phylum Streptophyta; class Magnoliopsida; order Poales; family Poaceae; genus Triticum; species Triticum urartu. The sequence goes on from NC_053028.1 coordinate 573,845,856, forward strand.
GATGAAATCGCATCACGTGGATCGGTAGATTGTATTGGAGAAGATGAGGTAGAGGAGAAGGGTGTAGGGAAACGGAAGCGGAGACAATCAAACCGTATAAAGTCTCCTTATATTCCCGTTATACCTACAAAGCGTGCAAAGCGTTCAGCAAAAGCAAGTGAGTTTTATCATATTATTTTTGAGCTGAAATTACTACTTATCATTGAATTATTAACATATTACCGTCATGTATTGCAGAACTATTCGAGAAAGAAGTCTTTGAAGAAGAATATGATGTGATTAAAGCTAGTGTTAAGTTTGTTCGTGCTTATCAGCGGTCAGCAAAACATAAAAAGAAGGAAATATTCAATGATGGCATGCGCGAAGGTCTGAGTGCAGAGAGGGCTTGTAAGATTCTTGACCATGGATGGCTAACCGGTGATGTAAGTTATTGTTCTGTTTTCTATTAGCATTCAATGCAAATTGGAATTGTTATACATCATTTAAATTATTTTCAGGTTATCAATGCTTATTCGTCATATCTGTTGGGAGTTGTTGGTGAAGATCATCATATAATGCCGACCTGGCTGGTCAATTGGTTACTTGAATTTAGACCGGACACCCAGGGAGGAAAAAATGACAACGAAGTTGTGGCGAAGAAGAATGGACCCTTGAATAGATGCACCGATGAGTATTTTAAAAAAGATAAGGTAAGTTCAACTGCCTTAAAGTATGCATATATGGGATATAAATAATAAGATAGTATATGTTGATTGCATCATATTTTCGTTGTGATGCAGCTTTATATTCCTCTTAATAAGGGAAATACCCACTGGGTTTCGGTTGTCATGCATCGCCCGAAGGAAGAGTTCCAGGTTCTTGATTCTTTGATGGGACCCGAACTTGATAGTGAAATTACAGAAAAAGTTGAGGAGCTGGTACGGCATAAATTTACATGAGCATATTGAAATTATCATTTAGTAACTGAACTATGTTAAATTCTTTTCGTGCTATTATGTATATGAACAGAAAATTCAACTTGGATATGACATACGTGATGCGAATGCGAGCGGTGCTATGAATTTTTCGGATGTGTCAACCTGGCCTATCAAAACGTATAACATCCCACAACAAGAAGATGGGTGAGTAAATACTTTCATATTGTTTTAATATCTTACCTCAAATGCGAACTTATGAACTGTTGTTTGTACGGACCAGCAATTCATGTGGAATATTTGTTCTTCGATGCTTTCAATATTGGAACGGTGAAAAATGGACAAGCCATTTTTCTCAGGTCTGGTTTTTTTTTCAAATGCTTATATTCAATTAAATTCATTATTTAATACTATTTGAATTGTACTAATATGAAGTTCTAACAGGGGTCAATTGATAAATCGAGGGACTTAATGATTGCGCAGCTTATTTTTTTGGAGAGAAATACGCTCAACGATGTGAAGGACAAAGTTACCCGGCTTGCAAAGAAGAAATAAATGTGCCAAAAATTTTGTAAAAGAAAATTTTGTAGGCTCAAATAATGTTTACATTTATTTCGACTATCATGTCTTGTGATGAAGAAGACACTACTATTTTGAATATTTAAGTCGAGAATGACATTTGGATTATTATGTTGTCTTCATGCCGTTGTCTTTACATTTGAAATCTTCATATTTATAGTTGTGCAGTCGTCAAGTTATTTTCCTGTACTGCTGAATGTTAAAAAAATGTACATGTATTTATTATGCACTTTAAAGCACTGTCGATGTCGCTTATTATAACACCGACGTTTTTAATTTCCTTTTCTACAAAAAATTGCCGACAAGTGCGCCGGCCAGTCTGACGTCAGACAGGACCGACGGCGCTGTCCAACAGGGCAGCGTCGAACGACGGGTAGCATAACTAATCAAAGACGCTTGACTGCAAGTGCGCCGCCGGGTATATAAGCTGGTCGTCGCGCGCTCCATCGGGCGAGGTGGGACTAAAAATTAGCTATCGCAGCCGCCGTGCCTGCAGCGACGCGCGTGACCGCGTGAGCCGGCCCAATATCATTGTTTCCGCCCACGGCGCGACGACGGCCCAAGTAGCACGCGGCGCGACGACGACCCAAGTTCCACGCGGGGCGACTTGGGATGTTTAGTCCCACCTCGGCCGACGGAGTGCGGGACAACCGGCTTATATACCCGGCGGCACATAGGCTATCGAACTCCTTTCATTGCCTTGTACTGCTGCCGCCGTCCGACTCTGCCCTGTGGGACAGTGCTGTCGGACGACGCTGCCACTGTGGGACAGTGGCACCGGCGCACTTGTCGGGTGTTTTTTTTTAAAATGACGGCGTTCTAAGCGACGCCGACCATGCAATGCAGAAAATATATAGTAAACAGCGACGGCAGTACTATGCAAAAATGAGCATGTCAAAATAAACAACAGCGGCTTACACAAAATTAACAGTAAAAATTAACACATCAAAATAAACAAAGTAAAACTCCTTCTTGCATTACATAGTCTGTCATCAAAACAAAATAGTCTGACATCAACGAAGTAAAATAAGTTCATATAACATATTATAACAATTATTAAAGATCAAATGTATAGAACATTAAAAAACCGTCTTCAATGAAAGGGTGGAACGATCTTCCATAGCCATCCATAATAAAACTGTCTTGAATCAAAGGGTGAACCAATCTTCCATACTCCACAAGTTAAGCAAAGTTCCTACATAACAATAAGATATGTGTTAATTCACAATGAACAAATAAATTCGGTTTGAACAATAACATATACAATAACATAAGAAAATCATACTTAGGATTTTGAGGGCACGTGGACTTATAATGACCCGTAACACCGCACAGTCCACATTGACGTTTGCTTTTCTCATCAAAAGCTTTTGGTCGCCCATTTTTAGTGACATCAGGACCATCCTTACCGCGGCCTTTAACATTCTGCTTTGGTGCGCCTTTGGTGTTAACTTTTGCGGGATCACGAACAAGACCATGATCTTGATTAGGCTCGAATGCATCGTCGTTCACAAACTGTACCTCCGCACCAGGCTCATCCTCCTCAGTGTAATCATTATCTATTATGTCCCTCAGAGCCGCCTTCAACTTGTCGAATAAAAATGGTTTATGACATGCTTTATGAGTTGCTTCAGCAGATAAGATAGTCAACTCGCTGTACCTAGCTCTGTCCCCTGCACCTGCCCATCCCCATGCAAACAGATCGCTAGTGCGCTTCACGGGAAGTCCACCCCTTGCAACTTGGCTCAACCTCCGCAGTACTAAACACTTAGGTATCTCACGTAAGCGTAGCTGAATCAGAACGTGAAGAATATGTTTGCAAGGAAGTCCTTTGCGATACATGCTTCTGCAACTGCACTTCACAGTTTCTTCTAAGTTACCTGGGGTGTAGTCCACAGTGAATCTGATATCTCTATTTTCCTTCCATGTCAGTATGAATCTGTGAGTGTCTGCTCCTCTCAGTCTCTCAAGGACCTCTAGCTCCCATGCCTTCTTCATATCTTCCTGCAAGATATAAAAGTTTGCCGCAGTGAACTCATGGGCAGCTGATTTCTCAATATCTTTACACTCATCCAATACTGGTACTGGAACTGTCTGTGACTTTGTGCAATCGTCATGTGCCTCATTCTCACGGAGACGAACTATGCAGTTCTCATAGTGCACAATCATATCAACAATAGTCATACCGGAGTCTAGATGCAAGTGAAGGCATGAATTCAGACTCTCACTTCGCTGGTTACTTCGCATACCTAAGAAAAACCCACCTGACAGATATGATGCCGCCCAAAGCCTTTTCTTCTTGTACATCCTACGTAACCATGTCTTTGTTTTCTCCGACTGCCATTTGGCGGTAAACGCTGCCCATCTCTCCTCAAATACCTTTTTTGAAGTGGCATAATAAAGTAGAGACCTGAACTCCTTTAGAGACTTATGATGAAGGTGTTTCTACATGTTCTTCTCAATATGCCACGAGCAAAGACGATGCCAAACCTCCGAAAGTACCTTTCTTATGGTCTTAATCATAGCTACATCTCCATCAGTATTACTGACCTGGGCCTCTTCTGACAGTGAGCCCTCAAAAACGTCTGAAGCAGCCAGACATATGTATCTTCCGTCTCGTCAGACACAAGAGCACAACCAAATACCATGGTGCAACGGTGGTTGTTCAGACCGACAAAAGGTATAAATGGCATGCCATACCTATTCATCCTGTATGTGCTGTCGAAGACTGTCACATCACCGTAGTCAACATAGTCTCGACGTGATTGAGAATCACACCAGAATATGTTTTTCAGCCTTCCTTCATCATCGACGGTGTGCTCAAAGAAGAAATCTGGATCTCTCTCTTTTCTGGTCATCATGATCCCAATGGCAGTGTCTGCATCACCTTGTGCAAGCAACTTCATTTTTTCTCTACAACACATGTTATAAAGCTTCTTCCTCCCAAAACCAGCCTTTGCATATGACCCGGAGCACGCAACGAGTTGATCATAAATCATATGTTTCCTGATTCCAGCACCTGCCATGGTTAAGATCTCAGCCTTCTGATATTCTTTTATCTGATTGTGAGACCGAAGAAATGTGACTTCATCCGGTCTAGCTAGAACGTGACTGTGATCATCATTGAAACTGCTGACATACCAAACGTCACGCTCTTTATCAAGTTTCAAAGTTATATGCGCATCGCAGAAGCAACGAGTCTCCCCTCTCAGCCTGCGGGTCCTGCCTTCCATTGTACAATGTTTTGCTTGTCGTTTCCCAGCTCTCGCACACACATACTTTCTCAAGCGCTTAGTTGCCTCAGGACCTTTCGAATATTTTAGTGAGTCCTTTCTTACGCTGAAACCACGCTCGTACGCATACTGATTATAGAAATTGTAAGCATCTCCTAGTGACTTGAACGTCTTCCTCATGACTTTCCAATGCATGTCCAATGATTCTTGCTGATATTCATCAAATCCGATGTCAAAATTAAACAGATCATCACCAACATGCTCATCATTCCCGCTTGTACCATCTACATCTCCCTGTAAATTAATGCATTAAACCATTTATGTCAGTCAGTTATAATTTTAAAATGTACTTTAGTGATGTAAGTTTCAAAACTTACTTTGCTGGAGCTGTCATCATGAGATGCATCAACGTGTGATTTGTCACTTTCATCGTCCACAATATTCCTCACAAAGTCCCCGTCCTCGTCCATCTGCGCGCATTGCAAAAAAAAAACATGTAAGCGCTCATATGGTTATTATGTCATTTCTTATCTGATTTTATTAATAACATACACGGAGTGCACTTTCAGCAAATGAATCATCTATATCCATATCATCATCATCATCGCCATGTCGCTGCATCATGCAAAAAAATATTAAATTTTCCGTGCGGTCTATCATATTTACCCCGTCATATTTATTGTTTTATCAACATTGATCACACTTACATTGCCACTATAAGATTCATCCAAACTCGTGTAGTTCTCCTCACGAGGTTCATCCATATTCTGTGACGAGGTTTCGTTGTCCTCACCGTAATCATCGCCATCATAATCTCCCTCCTCCTCTAACTATATATAGTTAAAAAAATTGTATGATGAATCAAACGCCGTGTAACATCATCCCTAAAACAACTATCTTATCAAGCACAACAATGTCTCAAACCAACCTCTTGCACGGCGGCGAGGATTTCAGCCGGATCCATTTCCTCCGATGACAAACGTGATGACGACGTGACGTTGCTGGCCGGCGGAGGCAGGTGTCGACGGCGTGAGGACGATGGCTGGTCATAGTAGGCATAGTGCGCGGAGGGAGGCGGCGACGTAGATCGCGGGTGGGCAGCCATCTGGGCGACGGGAATGGAATGCGGCGGCGGGCATGCGCGCCGGCGGCGGTAAAGGCGCCGGGGCACGCGCGGCGGCCTGTTTGGGCCGCAACTCGGGCGACGGCGACTTTGTGCAGATGGGGGCCAACATGGAGACGGCGTGGATGCGTTAGGGTTCAGGGTTTCGACGGCGGGCGTCGGCGGCTACCGTGTCTTTTTTTTCCTCCAACAACTGTCCACGCCAACGTCGAGACATGAGGGCGTACGGCGACGGGTGCGGGTACGCGGGCGGGCGGGCGTACAACGACGGGTGCGGCATACGCGGGCGGGCGTACGACGTCGCGCGCGACGTACGGCGTCGGGTGGGTATTCCTATACCTAATGTGAAATTACCATACTACCCACTGTACGTTTTAGGGGGGGTTGTACCGAAGCACTCCCCTTCGAATTTACAGTGTCCATCACATTTTCAAGGGGTGGAAAGGGCATGCCTCTAGTGCTAAGCTGATAGAAAAAGCCTCTGAGGCAGAATCGGATTTTGTGCTTTAGCCGTCATATCGAATTTCTACAACACATCGACACATGTTCCTTGGTAAACAGTTTGGTGTTGCCCACTAACTGATTGAATCCATAGGAAGGAGCTGATAAATTGAAGATTTGCAGCGATGTTCTCTTTTCATGTGGTAGTCTGGTGTGGCATAAGGTGAGGTCAAGCCTGAATCTGACGTGTTTTTTGTAGTTCAGGTTGTCTTGTTGTTTACACTTTAGATTTTGTGGTCAAGTGTTGATTCGTGTGCATTGGTTGTGCGGTGCAGACGGGAAGTGGGGCAGCAGCGTCGCAATGCTGACAGCGTGGCGGCAGCGTCGCGGCGGGATGGAGCTGAAGCTGTTGGGTCCAGAAGAGTGTGAGATTGGATAGGATCCATGGCCGTAATATCTACAACATGATTGAAACCACTATAAGTAAAATGTTCTGCATATTCTTTCTTTTCTTGCAGTACTATGTGGAAACTGGTTGTAGCATGCTTTCTCTTGGTATGGTGATTTAGTTTTGTGTTGCAGTGCATACATGCATTGGTGCTCCTAACGCCAGCATGGATTTGCCCTCATCATCAAGCTATTTCCAAATTTTCTTTAACTCTTACAGTTTGGATACTATCTAAATGTTAATTTTGTTCGCAAGTTCTTCTATTGTTTGCTTATTTTTATGGAGATACCAATATTTAAGTCCAAATGAAAGCTACTTGTGTCAAACCAGTGTTGTTTCTTGATGTGGTTTCCTTAATTAGAAGCACGATTCATTAGTTCAATTTTCTTGCTAAAGGGATCCAGGTGAGGCCTCACCATATTACTAAGCTCCAATATTGTTATCTATGCTTGATTAACTCCATCGGAACATACTTTTTTTTTGCCTATGTGCAGAATTCCCCTTCTGTGAATTGACTAAATTTCAATAGCCTAAATGCCTTGTCAAAATTACTGCTTGAATTTGCATCATAGTTTCATTTGGAAAGGTATAGGAGAAAGTTCTTTTTACATGGACAAATCTCATGCATCGTAGTTATGATTTTGGTTCATCAGCTGCACTAATTCGGAGAAGTTGTTATTCTATTACTAATTCATAGTCAATGCAGCTAGTAGCTGCTCCAAACATCATTATAACGTTACTACTTAATGTAGATTCTGGATGGTCTCCAAAAATTTCTTACTAGATATAAAGAATAATTATATCTGGGATTGGGTGATGTGACTAATAACGTTGCATGTGACTTTCCTTTTTTTTTTGAACCGGGCATTTACCCCTTTCCATTACTAAGAACGGAAATACAAACCAGTTCAAGATAACAGCAGGAGGGAAAGAGGGTAGAGCTGGTTCAAGCATTACCAGGAAACCCACCACATCCGCCCGCCATCGAAACGGATGTCATGGGGCGAAAACCTGGTAACACTAATATCAAGTCTATTATAGCCAACCAAAAGAACAACTAGACAGACGCAAACATCAGATCGCCCGAAATGGCAGAATTACGCAAAAGTATCAGACGACAAATAACAGAGAAGATCTCCTCCAGCTCCCACCACGCACGAGGCCACAACTTCATGTCTGGATCGTTTGCTTGACGGAGTCGCACAGTTTCATCAGCTGCAATGTGCCATTCCTGATCATCTCTGCACCTGCGCGAAGTTCTCCCGCCGCCTCTTCTTTCTGTAAACCTGTCCAGTACAAAAGAAACGAACTAGAGAGAAAACAATCTCAAAAGGAGTCTTAATCTGTTTTTTCTCAAAGGTAGCACGATTGTGCGCCAGCCAGATGGCCCAACAAGTAGCAGCTAAACCCACAGTATAGAAGGTATCTTTGCCAGGGAGAAATTTATTGCACCAGGTGAAATACTGCCAATAGTTGTTAGGGCACATATCAGTGCCTAGCACCACCCCAATAGATCTCCAAACCACCCTAGCGACGGGGCAAGTGAAGAAAAGGTGGTTAGAAGTTTCTACCTCCCTGCAGAAAGAACAGCAAGGATTCCCTGGCCACTTTCTCTCCCTCATCACTTGTCTCATGAGCTGCCATAAAAAGATTTTGATTTTAAGAGGAATTTTTGCTTTCCATATCCACTTATAGTTACACCCAGCGAGGGGTTTTTCCAACATCTTATACACATATTTCGTGGAAAACTTGCCATTCTGATTAAGCCCCCAGGAGATTTTGTCACCATCGCCGCTCTTAGCAAGAGGGATGTTATTGATGATAGATCGCAACGCTTCCCACTGCTTAAGCAGATCAGGGGTAAGACTGCGTCTAAAGAAAGAGCTAGTATTGTTGCCGGCCAACTTGTTCACAGTACAATCTGGAAAGCTACAGATATCAAACAACTGAGGAAATTGATCCTGAAGAAAAGGAGACCCATTAATCGAGTCTTTCCACAGCCTAGTGATGTCTCCTTTTTTTGTTTCTATTTTTCTGCCCAACATATATACATTTTTTTACTTTTAGCAAAGATTTCCAGCAAGGTGAGTCAGAAAATCTGGCAGTAACATCCGCAACAGTTTTGTTGCGAAGGTATCTGGCTCGGACAATATCCTGCCAGAGTCCCTTTTGCATTTCAAGTTTCCACCACCATTTAACCATCAAGCTAATGTTTTGTTTACGTAGATCTTTGATACCCAGACCTCCCTTATCCTTGGGTCTGCAAATTCTACTCCATCTCACAAGGTGGTATCTCCTTTTCTTATTACACCCTTGCCAGAAGAATCTCCTTCTGTGTTTATCCAGTTTCTCAATAAAAGTTTTATTCATAAGCCACATCGACATATGATACAGAGAGATTTGAGTAAGCACGGAATCTAGTAGGGTATGTCTCCCACCCATCGAAGCCGCATTACCTATCCAGGTCTCGAATCTCTTCAGGTATTTACTCACAATGAACTCCCAATTAGAGTTTTTTAGGTTTGCATAACTCACAGGCATGCCCAAGTATTTAATGGGAAAGCTGCCTATCTCATAGTTAAACAACTTCGCATACTTTTTCACAATATTTTCATCCCCCCCCCCACGGTGAGGATTTCACTTTTTTGGAAGTTCACTTTTAACCCAGACATCATTTCAAACAGATATAGCAGCAACTTCAGGTTAACTGCCTTATCGATATCATCCTCCAAGCAAATGATGGTGTCATCTGCGTACTGCAGAACAGCCACCCCTTCAGGAATAAGGTCAGATGCCAGACCTGTGATCAACTTGTTTTTTTGGGCATTTTAATCATTTTGGTGAGGCATTCCACAGCCAAATTGAACAGAAAAGGAGAGTGGGGGTCGCCTTGGCGGACCCCCTTAGCACTTTGAAAGTACGGCCCCGTACAGTTATTCAACTTGATGCTAACTGTCCCCTCGTAAAGAATTTGCTTAATCCATCCACACCAGGTTTCATTAAAACCACGCATTTTGTGACATTCAAGAAGGAAGTCCCAGTTTACTTTGTCATAGGCTTTTTCGAAGTCAAGTTTAAGGACAATTCCCACTTTTTTCTTGACATGTGTATAGTTAAGAATCTCATGGAGTGAGAGTACACCGTCCATGATGTTCCTCCCTTTCACAAAAGCATTCTGGGTGAGGCTGATGAGTTTATCAGCGTATATAGCAACCCTGCGGTCGAGAACTTTAGTTATGAGCTTATAGGGGCAACGAAGCAGGCAGATGGGTCTAAATTGCTGGATTCTCTCAGCACTAGATACTTTAGGCAGAAGGGTAATTATCCCATAATTGAGGCGTTTCACATCAAGCTTACCTTGATGGAAGTGGTCAAATAGGGCCATAATATCGTTCTTGACTATATCCCAACAGACCTGATAAAATTCCACAGGAATATTATCAGGTCCGGGGGCTCTGTTTGGGGCCATGTCAAACAGAGCAGCCTTAACTTCCTATTCTGTAAATTCTCGATAGAGATCCACATTATCTTCCACAGAAAGTTTCTCATTATCAGTCCACGTCTCAGGACTAAGATGAAACAAATTGCCAGGGCCTGGGCCAAAAAGATCTCTGTAAAAAGTAGTGGCATGAGCAATCAGGTTATCAGTGCCCTCTACGGTAATGTCATCCCCTACTTTAAGAGAATGGATGGTGTTTTTACGCTTTCGGCCATTAGCGATCTTATGATAGTAATCTGTGTTTAGATCTCCTTTAAGGAGCCAACGCTCATGTGATTGTTGCAGCCAGAAGATCTCTTCATTGACAAGCAGCTCGTGCAACTCGAAGTTGGCATCCATCTTCCTACTGTAAAGCTCAGGAGGAAGTGGTCCATCTTCTTCGAGCTCTTCGAGCATGGATAACTCCATCCTAAGGTCCTCTTTCCTCTTTTTATTATGGCCATATCGATCGGAGCCCCATCCTTTGAAAAAGGTTTTGAATCTTTTTATTTTTATATTAAGGATGTCAATGGGGTCAGAAGATTTGACTTTTCTAGTCCAGATCCGGCTGACTAGCGGCAGGAAACTATCGTCTTTAATCCAGGAAAGATCAAAACGAAACTCCCTTGGTTTGGGGGCATCTCTCCCCTCCTCATCCGTGGACATAAGCAAAGGATTGTGATCAGAGATCTCACGAACTAGTTTTCTAACAGAGACAAGTGGAAACATGTCTTCCCAATCTTCAGACATAAGGATGCGATCCAGTTTTTCCAAAGTGGGGTGGGCCTGTTGGTTCGTCCAGGTATACTTACCCCCACTAATGTGGATTTCATGAAGAGCCAAGGTATTGATGATAGAATTAAACAGGTCTGAGGATTTATGATTATTAAGTTTCTTATTCTTTTCACCAGAATGTCTTAGGATATTAAAGTCGCCCCCAACAATGTAGGGTACTTGCATCCCAATGCCAGTGGCAGCTAGTTTGACCAGAAAGTCCCCTTTCATTTCCTCATGAGCTGGGCCATAAACTACTATCAGCCCCCACTTCAAATTCTTAGGTTTGTCCAGCAACACAAGTTGCAACATATGTCTCCCCTTAATACAGGAAATGATATCAAGCTTGTCACATCTCACACCACAAAGGATGCCGCCAGATTTTCCAACAGAAGGGATCCAGTTCCAATGGAAGAATCCAAATGGGTCAATTCTCCTCAAGCACTTGGGGGAGAAATTTTTCTTCATAGTTTCTTGGAGACTCGGGAAATCAAGGGAATGGTCACTAATCATGTCGGAGAGGCAGGTGGCCATCCCTTTCTTGCCCACCCCTCGACAGTTCCAAATGAGGCCTCTCATTTGGAATGCTTCTTGTGAAAATTGGACCGAGTAACCCTACCAGGAGGCATTGTAGGGTTACAGATTATATTTGCCTCTAGGACACAACTTTTTTGACTTCTAGTCACAGGTCTAGAAGTCTTAATACTTACTTTTTTTCTATTATTCTTTTTAGATTTACTAGAAGAGATCTTTTCAAGGGCGTGTTCTTCTTGATCAAGCCATTCTAGATCCATAGGGTTACTTCTGCCCAACCCATCAATAACTGCAATATCTACCTCCATTTCCTGAGCAATGGACTCAGTTTTGCTCTTGTTAACTAGCTCGCCTCTAACAATTTCTAATTCTCTAATAACATCCACAGAGGTGAACGAGTCATCAGGAATATCTACCCCCATTTTGCTAGCTCTACACACTAGCTCATAATTGGACAAGACATCAAAAGAATTTTTACAAGCATGTTTGGAAGTACCTTCAGGGTCGTTTTTGCAGGCCAGCTTCACCGCCATATCTTCCATCTTGTCCTGCATTCTGGATGCGTTATGCTTGTTGAACCTGAGAGTAGCTTCAGTTGCAAGAGGAGGTGTGAGGACAAACTCCTCAAGATGATCCGGGGATGGGAGCTGTACCACATAATCACATGACGTTTTCATGCCTGGATCTGTTTCACCCACCACCTCCACAACCTGATCAAAATTAGTGTCAGCAGCTACAGACTTTAAGATATCAATGTTACAAATATCGCCAGTCACTTGAACATCTTGTGAGTTTGTCCCAAAATTAGCAGATTCAATAGGCACGATCCACTTGGAGGAGTTCAGCTCTTCCTTTCTAGCACAATCATTAATCTCCTTCTGCATTGTTTCAATAAGTAAGGAAGTGTCTACCCTACTATCATATGAGGCCTCCTCCTCATTTTCTTCATTATCACTAGGTAGCAGGCGACAGGCCTTGCCCCCACGATAAGAGTAGTCATTTTTGCCAGATCGATGTTCATCAGGTGGGCTCTCTTTTTTCTCCTGATCAGCACATTTCCTTTTAGGAGTGTATTCAGGATTAGCTTTGTCATCAGCAACAGGATCCACAGGCTCCTCATTAACAGGGTTTTTAACAAGAACCTCTTTAATTTCATAGGTGAATTTATAGAAGCGTCCCCCAAGTACTCCTTCCGCAGTAACAGGCAGTTGGGATACAGATCTGCACCCTATTTTTGCTCTGACAGAGGAAGGGCGATTAATGGTCGCCATATCCACCTCCAGAGTGATCCCAACCAGTCCCCCCACATAGGCTACAACTTTATCAGATCTTTTGTTAGGTGGGATCTTGCCAATTCTGACCCAGGCAACTTCCATAAGTCCTTCAGAATCAATATCTTCAGACCAGGGGGAAAATCCACATTGTTTAAGTCTAACATGTTCCACAAAAAGAGCTCTGTCAACTTCTCTAGGGTTCGGCATTCTCATAATAAATTTTTGCGGTGCAAAGAATTTAGCCGAACACCTCCACCCCTGACCCACATACACGCTCAATTCATGTTCAATATCTTTAGTGAGAGCAGACCCTTCAGTAATAGTAACAACGATATTGAAAATGCGCTCTGTAGGCTGCCTATCCACACCAAAATCAGGTATGTAAAAGAAACCTTGCCCTTTGGATTGAAATGCACACATCGCAGGGGTGCATTCCCATGGAAATAATTCATTGCAAACAACATTTAAATGACCCTCTTCTTGCAACGATCACAAAGAGCTTGCGGACATCTAGCATTACAGTGGCCAGGAATATTGCAGATCTGACAGACATCAAAAGAGGGTGTATGAGTACCAGAGGAAGTGTGGAGATCTCGATCCCCCGCAGCGGCCATGTTCTTGGTGGAACATGTGACTTTCCTATCATCTAGGTCTGGATTTAAAGTAGATATACCTCATGTTGTAGTTGAACTAACACTTCACGATTTTTCTAGAGAATCCTATCAATTTTGAGCTGCTTGTGTGCCTTAAAAACAAGGGTATTATGCCACCAATTTTCAGTTGGAAATTGTGTCAGAAAAGGCATCCCCTGGTGTTCAATTTGTTAGTACACATAGCTAATTGTGTAATATACCTGTATTCAGTAGCATATTAGTTTTATACTCTTTTTCGTTGCATATAACTTTTTTTTCTGTAGGGATGGGTACATATATGTTTATACACACAATACCATAAATGCTTGATCAATGGAAATAATCAGAAGCTTACGGGCACAATTTCCTTGTTTAAGTATGGCAAGAAGATATTAAATAGCAATATTGTCATTTCATATTGGTGTGGTTGGGTGATAAGGGACATATTTATTTCTGGCTTGCAGGAATCCTTTTTGTTCCATTGGTAAATAGGTTATCGCCAAGTGTGAGAAATCTGGTATTTCTTAGAAATGAGTATTGATTTCTTAATTGCTAGTGTAGTTGACTGATAATCTCACTTGAACTACGTTTTGTGAATTTATCAGGAAGATGAGTTGTTTGTAAGTGACTTGGAGAAAAGTGGAAGGACCTAGAGGCACTGACTTGCAGATAAAAACATGGCACTTTTAGTTGTAGAGTACCATCGTAGAGGACATATACTGCTTCAGTCTTCTACGTTGTGAAATTTTACATACAATTCTTTTATGTTGCACATTTCTATGGACATGCAAGGCCATGCCAAAAGTCCTAATATTGTACTCCTTCCAAATATAAGATGTTCTAACTTTTTTGTGAGTAGGATGTATATAGACACGTTTTAGTACTTTCATTCACTCATTTTAGTTTGTATGTAGTCCATATTAAAATATTCAAAATATCTTATATTTGTGAACAGTGGGGGTATGTTTTTAAGAGCACTCTTGTGTAGTGTGATTATATACTGATGAGCAATTGCGCAATAAGTTAATTCCTTCATAGCTTACGACAGTGTTTTATTTGGTCCTACGTACATAATGGCTCTACTGGTTAATTGGTGGATTACTTACAATTATTTTACAACAATTTATGTTGTCACAAGGAATTTTACAGTAATAGGTAGGTTGACCACGCTGGTTGCAGATGGGTTTATCACGTCAGGTTGCTCGTGGTTAGTTTATGGAGCCAAAAAGGGGAAAAAACTTACGACATCTAGTTTTGTATTCTTGCGTCAAAGCAGTAAATGGCAATCTTACGTCACCACCAACAAATCTTACCCCGTCTGATTTGACGGGAGTTGGCTCACGTAGAAAAGAAAAGCAAACAGTAATCTTACCTCGGGTGGTTCCAAAAGATACTTTGGCTGGAAGCACGGACTGAAGCGTACAGAGACTGGCTAGGGTGAAGAATAATTATTCTTTACCCAGGGTGACGAATAGCGCGACCCTATATATATATATATATATATAGGGTCGCGCTATTCGTCACCCTGGGTGAGGCATGGTTATCTTTCACCCTCCTCTATTTTACCATCAATGCACCGTAAATTTACGTTCTGTAAGTTTTGTCTTATTTCCGACGTAAAAAGGGACCGTAAGAAAATATATAATCGTCGTAAAAAATATTTTATGTTATGTAAAATTACAAACATAAAAACATAGTCTAAAATACACATAAACTGCAAATTTTCTTGTCTTATGACCTATATTTTTATTTTCTTATGTCAAATTTTACGTAGTGAATCAATAGAAATGTAACTATTTGAATTCGAAATGTAATTTAATTATGAAATGATCGTAAGATTACCTCGGTTGAAGAATAACTTATTCTATATATATATATATATATAGTGTTACTATTCATCAACCATGGTGCAGAATAAGTTATTCTGCACCCGAGGTAATCTTATGATCATTTCATAATTAATTTATGTTTGGAATTCAAATAGTTACATTTCTATCGATTCATGACGTAAAATTTGACATAAGAAAATAAAAATATAGGTCCTAAGACAAGAAAATTTACAGTTTATGTGTATTTTACATTATGTTTTTATATTTGTAATTTTACATAATATAAAATTTATTTTTTCGACGATTATATATTTTCTTACGGTCTCTTTTTACTTCGGAAATAAGGCAAAATTTACGGAACGTAAAATTACGGTCCATTGATGGTAAAATAGAGGGGGGTGAAGAATAACTATTCCTCACCCAGGGTGACGAATAGTCAATCCATATATATATATATATATGTATAGTGATATGGTGATACTATATATGGGACACCTAGGTGCCTGGACACATTGCCTCTCCGCCGTCGGATCGTGTTTAGCGGCTGATTTGGAAACCAATATAAATGTATCAATAGCTAGTTAATTTGGCAGGTTTTAATTTGTGGACCATCTCATGCATGCATGTCACATGATATAAAGGCAGAGTATTAAGATGTCATAGGGAATAAAAGTTGACATTTATTACTTCCTTATATAGCATTTATTCCTTTCTTGTATAACAGATCAAATTAGGAGTGGTACGTATGACACATGATTTCATTGGATATATACGAACCCTGCGAATGTACGCAATTTTGTTAGTAGGTATTACATACCCGTATTAGATAGCTAGGAAACAAAATAAAACGTAATAGATTTAAAAATAAATTATTAAGTATATATGTACCTGCATATGTACATAATTATGTTAGTAGGTATTAGATACCCATAGTAGATAGTTAGGAAAGAAAAACATGTACAAAATTTTGTTAACATGTATTATATACTCGTATTAAATAGTTAGAAAACAAAAAAAGAATGTAATATTTCAGAAAATAATTTATTGAGTATATATACACGCGTATGCACATAATTTCGGTAGTAGGTATTAGATACACGTATTAGATAGTTAGGAAAGAAAAACATGTACAAAATTTCATTAATAGGTATTAAATACTCGTATTAAATAGTTAGAAAACAAAATTAGAAAGTAATATTTCAGAAAATAATTTACAGAGTATATATACCAGCGTATGTACATAATTTTGTTAGTAGATATTAGATACCCGTATTATATAGTTAAGAAACAAAAACATGTACAAAATTTCATTAATAGGTATTAGATACTCCTATTATATAGTTAGAAAACAAAAATATAATGTAATATTTCAAAACATAATTTACCGAGTATATATACTCGTGTATGTACAAATTTTCGTTAGTAAGTATTAGATACCCGTATTAGATAGTTAGAAAACAAAAATATGCATATTAAATACCTGTAGTAGCACAAAATAATAATTAAATATTAATATGATTTATTGTATGGCAAGTGTTGCATGTCTAATAGTGAAAAATGGAAACAAAAATGAACTATGAAAAGTCTTGCATGAAGAATATATAGTTAGGAAACAAATCAAACAGTCATTATGTAGCGCTACATACCTAAAACAATCAAGGTATATATATATATATATATATATATATATATATATATATATATATAGGGTCGCGCTATTCGTCACCCTAGGTGAGAAATAGTTATTCTTTACCCCCCTCTATTTTACCATCAATACACCATAATTTTACTTTCCATAAGTTTTGTCTTATTTTCGACGTAAAAAGGGACCATAAGAAAATATATAATCGCCGTAAAAAATATTTTATGTTATGTAAAATTACAAACGTAAAAACATAGTCTAAAATACACATAAACTACAAATTTTCTTGTTTTATGACCTATATTTTGTTTTTGTTATATCAAATTTTACGTAGTGAATCAATAAAAATGTAACTATTTGAATTTGAAACGTAATTTAATTATGAAATGATCGTAAGATTACCTCAGGTGAAGAATACCTTATTCTGCACCCTGGGTGATGAATAGTAACACTATATATATAGGGTCGCGCTATTCGTCACCCTGGGTGAGGAATAGTTATTCTTCATCCTCCTCTATTTTACTATCAATGCAGCGTAATTTTACGTTCCGTAAGTTTTGTCTTATTTCCGACACAAAAAGGGACCGTAAAAAAATATATAATCGCCGTAAAAAATATTTTATGTTATGTAAAATTACAAACATAAAAACATAGTCTAAAATACACATAAATTGCAAATTTTCTTGTCTTATGACCTATATTTTTATTTTTTATGTCAAATTTTACGTAATTAATAAATAGGAATGTAACTATTTGAATTTGAAACGTAATTTAATTATGAAATGATCGTAAGATTACCTCGGGTGAAGAATAACTTATTTTGCATCCTGGATGATGAATAGTAACACTATATATATATATATATATATATATATAGATATAGGGTGGGTCTATTATGATAACACCTTAAAAATCTTATTCTGCACATCTCTTTCTTATTCTGATAACACCTACCTACCTCCCTCTCCCCCCCCCCCCCCCCCAAAATAGCACTCTCCCGCAACGAAACCACCCACCCTCTCTCCCACCTTCTCTTCGTGCCCAACCCTCTCCCTCCCACCTTCTTCCTCCTCAGCCGCCTCCTCCACCATCCCTCCATCTTCCTCTGCCAGCGCCGCCAGGGGCTCGTGCCTCCCTCTCCCTTCCCCACCTTTTCCCGCCACCACCTCTCCAGGAGCCCCGCCTGCCACCACCTCTCTAGGCGCCTCGCCCGCCTCCACACCAGGCACCCCCCGCGCGACTACCGGCGCAGATCCGGGCGCGCCGTCCCACGCGCCCGGGTCAACCCACCACCCCACAGCGCACACCAACTCCCTCTCCTTCCCACCTTCTTCTTCACCGCCGGGCCGCCATGACCAAAACCACCTTCCACCACTCCGACCTCCTGACACCCCACGACACCCCAGCCTCCCACCGCCCCGGTCGCCCCCACCTCCCACCGCCATACCATGACTCCCCGGCAGCCACACCCCCAGCGCCAGATCCGAGCGGTAGGGGCCCTATGGTGCTTCTCTCCCCGCGCATCTGACGCTGCCCCATCCGCCGGATCAGAGCCGCCATCTCTATCCCCTCGCATCTCCACCTCCCTCTCCCCCGCCCCCATCTAATTTCTGCTCCTGGACGCACCACCACTACCGGCCCACCCAACCCAGCGCGCCACCGCTCCGCTCAACCCGACCCAGCACCTCGGGAGGAGCCAGAACCCCACGACCGTGCCTTTCCCTAGGGGCCTTTCCCTGACCACCACTCCCGCACCTTCTTGGATCCCCTCATCCTCCATTTTTCGTCGGCGACCCCCACCTCACCGGCGACTTGTGGCTCTCGCGGTGTCGCCAACCCCCTGCTAGTCCCGATGTCCACTTCCGTGCTGCCCCAACGGTGGCATGAGAGACGCTGGCAGGGGCTCGCCCGCACCACAGCACGCGGGCAGGTGCCCGTCCTCCCTGCCGGCTTGACCTCCTCCTCCGGCACGCCATGCCTCCTTCGACCAGATAGAGCAGTTCGCTCCGGATCTGCATGTGGTTCGATTGCCGGGTAGCTGCAGTGCGAAGAGTAGTGGCATCTCTCCTCCCGCTCCATCGTGTGGAGTTGACCGCGTACGCCATTGTAGTCTGGCTGCAGCGCGTGGCGTGCAGTTTCGCAGGGCGCAGTGGAACATGAACAATTTTTATGTGTTTTCCAGATTTTTGTTGTTGATTTTGATGAATTCAGTGCAGTAAAAATCTCAAAATGCAGTTTGATAAATTATTTGTGCAGTTTGCTGGGCATTGGTGTGTGGCTCGGATGCAGTTTGGTATTGTTTTGGTAGAAATTACATTTTTTTAGTCTCTTTTTGCTACTGGATGCTTCAGCTCACTTCCGTTCGAATTGGCGATGCAGTTTGGCTAGGTTGCTCGTGCTGATTTTGGTGTGTACTGTGCGTACTTATTTAGTATAAAAAAATTATGTGTCAAATTGCAGGGGTTTGTTTTGTTATAAAATTATACTCGGATGCGGTTTACTGTAGTAATTCTTTGTGGTTCACTTGTTACAACAAAAAAGAAAAGAAAAAGAATCACAAGAAGTTCACTTAACGAAACACATGCAGTACATTATGGTAAAAACAAAAGGTTGACTTCATTAAAAAAATCTCACTGTTGAAAAACGTAAAAAGAAAAAGCTGAAGAATTATTGTTCGCGAAGTTCACTCGCCTTATCATCGGAGTTCAGACTCGTCAACAAAAAAGTGAAAAAAATCAAAATTAGGGAGCAGAAAAAATAATAATGCAGTTAACTACTAGTGTCGCAGTACATTTCTCTTGACCATGGGGTTCACTTCTTTGCCCATGTAAAACACACTCTCTGAGAGGTTCATTATATTGCCACATGTTGTCTTAAAAAGCAAGAGTTAATTTTAATGCTCATGCGGCTCACCCTTGGTAGTGTTGCGGTTCAATTACTCGTAATGTGAAGTGCTAAAAAAATGTTACTGAGATGATAAAATAAAAGAATGCTTGTCTTCAAAATTTTACATGTAACTAAAAGAAACCATGAAGTTCGCTTGACCGTCTGATGCAGTGCGGTTTTTAGTCTAAAGCAGTGCATCTTCTGTCTGATGAAGTGCACACGTTGATTTAAGTGCTTGTTTGGAAAAAATTCGTTTAAGAAAAAAACCATGAAGTTCACTTGACTGTCTGATCCAGTGCGGTTTTCAGTCTAAAAGCAGTGTCGTTTTGTGTCTGATGCGGTACATACGACGATTTGGCGTCGCGAAAAAACAGAGTCTCCGTATTTCGTTAAAATTAAAATTACTCTTAAACCGCAAGGAATCGGAGAGAATGTTCTACATGAAAAAGTTGCGTCTCATCATTATCTTTCCAGCGGCGTATAATTTGAATTATTTCGACAAGCGGTTTGTTAAAATTTCGCGAAAAAACGGCCGCTGCCTCTCGCCATCAGCTGCACGATTTTCAAAATTAACTAAAAATCGTAAGGAATCTCAAAACCATTTTAACATATGAAAGTTGCGCCTCATCCGTAGCTTTCCAACTGCGTATCACACGTCTCGTTTCGACAAACGGTTCAAAAACTGGAGTGAAAACAGTACAAAAATAGCAAAAAATTCGAAAAAACAGGATTCCGCAATTTACTAAATTTAAAACTGCTCTTAAACCGTAACAAATTAGAGAAAATAATAGATATGAAAAAGATGCGCCTCGACGATATATTTCCAACTCTGTATCATTTGCTTGATTCCGACAAGGGGTTTAGAAAAAATCGCGAAAATACGCTCGCTGCCACTCGTCGTCTGTCGCACTGTTTTTGAAACTGCTCTTAATCCGCGAGGAATCTCGAAAAGTGTTCAACATGACGAAGTTGCGCCTAATCCGTAGCTTTTCAACGGTATATTACACGCCTCGTTCCGATAAACGGCTAAAAATTAGAGCGAAAACAGTATCAAAAAACACTAGCACAGTTTTTTCCGACGTGAAGTTCACTAGTCTCTGTAATGCAGTGCTCTTGCGAAAGAAAGTGCAGTGCCCTCGCATTGAGCATGCAATGCGGAAGTGTTATCAGAATAACTATTCTGATAATATTATAAAAATAGGCGGGTATATATACGGCGGCGCTATTGTGCGCGAGCACGCATAATGCTTAGCGTGCGCTTCGGCCGGTCCTAATTAGGCGGGCGGCTCGTGGAGCTCTCCACCGCACATTTTTTGAGGGTAACAGTGTTTGCAAGAAAAAGTAACCCATTTGATTTTTTCACCATGTATGTTTCACTCCATTCCGACTCGGTGGTCCCTATGCATTGGTAGTAATAGGGGTAATATAGGTGGTAATAGACAAAGATTCTTTACCAGGCAATGATTTATCGATGGTTTGATTCCTGAACATAATAAAACCTTGCTAATATGTAGTAACCAATTACTAGCAGCAGTAAATAGATGGAGTGATAGGTAATGGTATAAAAAATATGAATGAAAAAAAATTAGAGATGCTTTGATCCTGCGCATGGTAAACCTAGTAAATCCCGCCTCACATGTAGTAAAGCATTACTACTACTATATAATAGTGACCCAGTAAATCTAGGCTCACATGCAGTAATGCATTACTACTGCTTTATAATAGTGACCTAGTAAATCTAGACTCACATGTAGTAATGCATTACTACTGCTATATAACAGTGACGACCACATCAATACTACTTCATGCAGGACCAGTTTAATTAGCGGTTGGTGATCGTAACTCATTACTGCTGGATATTTTGCGAAGGAATCGATGCCAGGCAAAGCGCGTTGAGTCTGGTCATAAGCGGTTACGGTAGATCACTAGCGAGCGCGTGGTTCGTCTAATTAGCGCATACGACCAGTTGGGTTAATCGGTGGCCGGAGCGTAGGTTAAGATATAATGCGCGTAGGCTTAGTTTAGCAGGTCTACCATAACTTGCCACAGAACTTGTTAAGGTCGCTAAACTTTTAACAATTTTAAAGTTATCAAAAAATATGAAATAAATATGGAAGCATCTCTCTAATGTAATAAGATGGTCCAACGGAGGGATTGTCAAAACATGCATCTATGTGTTCTCGGCAAAAATAATAAGCACTTTAGCTCACTGCGACATAAATATATACTGAACTATTTTTTTGTCCAGGACATATACAGCAATACTTTTAATCATTCTGTTGAATCGTGTTATATTATAGGTGTGTTGGTTCAGTATTTTTTTTCAGAATTTTTGAAAACTTTTGCACCGCTGAAACTCTTAACTAGTTCTGCACCGTTTTTATTATATATATGACAAATTTTATCTACCACCGGTGGTAGTTATCACCGCTTCAGTTTTGCATGTTGTATGTAGTATCTATCAAATCGGAGAGTATGTGCACGTAGTTTGTATTATATAAGAATGTTTAGGTAGTATATACAATAATTTTTAGGTAGTATGCATTGTATTTTGAATATGATTTTTTTACGTACAAATATATACGTATTTCACAAATATAATAAAAACTATGGGTCAACTTGCAATTTTTTCATGTAACTCATTTTGAAATATGTTATATATAATGTATGAACATATTTATAATGATAAAGTAGTATATATAGTACAATATGGTAGTATATGAGATATGTAGGGTAACTACCACCGGGTGGTAGGATGAATTTTCCCTATATATATATATGAATTGACTATTCGTCACCCTAGATGAGGAATATTTATTCTTTACCCCTCTATTTTAATAGCAATGCATCGTAATTTTATGTTCTGTAAATTTTATCTTATTTTATACGTAAAAATAGATCGTAAAAAAATATAGTCGTCGTAAAAAATATTTTATGTTACGTAAAATTACAAACGTAAAAATATAGTGTATAATATACATAAAATGCATTTTTTCTGATCTTATGACCTATATTTTTATTTTATTATGCCAAATTTTACGTAGTGAATCAAGATGAATGTAAGTATTTTTATTTCAAACATAATTTATTTATGAAATGATTGTAAAATTATCTCGGGTGAAGAATAACCTATTCTGCACCCGAGGTAATCTTACGATCATTTCATAATTAAATTACGCTTGAAATTCAAATAGTTACATTCATATTGATTTACTGCATAAAATTTGGCATAAAAAATATAGGTCAAAAATTATATTTTATGTACACTTTACACTATATTTTACATTTGTAATTTTACGTAACCTAAATTTTTTTTCACAATAATTATTGCTTTTCTTACGTTCTGTTTTTATGTCTAAAATAAGAGAAAATTTACGAAATGTAAAATTACAATGCATAGATGTTAAAATAGAGGTGGGTATATATATAGAGAGAAAAAAATAAATCCTACCACCCGGTGGTTGTTACCCCACATATCTCATATACTATCATGTGGTGTTACATATATACTATTTTATTATTTTAAATATGTTCATATACTATATCTAATATATTTCAAAGCAAGTTACATAAAAAAAATTGCTTATGAGTCCATAGTTTTTGTTATATTTATGAAATACGTATGTATTTGTATGTAAAAAGAGCATGCTCAAAACATGGTACATATTACGTAAAAAATAGTATATATACTACCTAATCATCATTATATAATACATACTACACGTACATACTCTTGGTTTCGATAGATACTACGTACAACATACAAAACGTAAGTGATGGTAACTATCACTGCTTGTACGAAACATTTGTCCTATTAGGATGGGTCTATTATGATAACACCCTTAAGAGCCTTATTTTGCTAACAACATGCTTATTCTGCACACACTTGAGCACCGTTAAAAGCACCAAACCGACCACCCTACCCACCCCAAACGAACCGCAGCTACAAAATAAAAAAATCCCCCTGGCCGCTAGCACGACCACCCATCTCTCTCGCACCTTCTTCCCCCAACCTACTAGCTTCTTCTGCCGGGGGCTGAGTGTCGCGCCGCCGGCCGCGTGCTCAGCTCCTGCCTCCGGTCTCCTTCCCCGGCGCCGCCCCCATCCAGTCTACTCCCCCCGGCGCCGCCCGCTTCCTCCCCTCTTTCCTTCTTCCCCGGACGCGTGCAGGTCGCCCCAGCCCACTCCGAACACACCTTCCCCGACCCCCTAGCTTCTCCCACCGGGGGCCAAGGGCCTCGCCGCCGGCCGCGTGCCCGGTGCCCTCCGGCCTCCTACCCCTGCGCCTTCCCTCCCTCCCCTCTTCCCTTCTTCCCCGAACACGTGCCTCCCCTCCGGTCGCTGCACCACCTGCCTTCCCACCCCGCCGCTAATGTCTACTACGCAACTTTATTCTTGTAGACACGTGTTGGGCCTCCAAGCGCAGAGTTTTGTAGGACAGTAGCATTTTTTCCTTAAGTGGATGACCTAGGGTTTATCAATCCATGAGAGGTGTAGGATGAAGATGGTCTCTCTCCAATGATCCTGCAACCAAATACAAGAAATCTCGTGTGTCCACGACACACCCAATACAATGACAAATTGTATAGGTGCACTAGTTCGACGAAGAGATGGTGATAAAAGTGTAATATAGATGGTAGAAATATGATTATAGCAAGTATAATATGAATAAATAAAAACAACAAGGTAGCAAATAGTAAACGGGCACAAAAACGGTATTCCAATGCTTGAAAATGAGGCCTAGGGTCCGTACTTTCGCTAGTGCAATCTCCCAACAGTGCTAACATAGTTGGATCATATGATTATCCCTCAAAGTGCAAGAAAGTATCACTCCCCAGTTCCTATTAGTGGAGAACAAAAGATAGAAATTGTTTGTAGGGTACGAAACCACCTCAAAGCTATTCTTTCTGTTTAATCTATTCAAGAATTCGTACTAAAATAACGCAAAGCTATTTTTTCCATTCGATCTATCCTAGAGTTCGTACTAGAATAACACCAAAGCATATTCTTATTCATAATACTCAATCCACACAAAGAACTACAAAGAGTGCCCCAAGATTTCTACCAGAGAAACAAAGACAAGAACATGCATCAACCCCTATGCATAGATTACCCCAATGTCCACTACTGCAGGATGCTGCTAACGCGACACTACGATCAGAGACCCTTCGAGAAATTGTGTGCGATGCAATAATCGCAAACGGTGGTGTACGAAAACCGTCAAAAATGTATAAAACGTTTGCGATGACGGATGCATCAAACATGGTTTAGATTTTAGTTGCGTGTGCGATGAATGGCATATGGTTCAGTTCAATTAACTGTTTGCGACGAGGAGGAACAAAAGAAACGGGCAGCCAGATGAAGGCGTGTGTGAGGGAGTCATGGACTAAGGGGTCCTTGGGCGTCTGGCCTGTTGGACATGGTGTCGTGGATCTAAGACTGACAGTAGAATGGGGGTTAGGTATGAGGAGGCAAGATCCTATCTATGGTGAAGTTGTACACACAAGTTTTATGAGTTCAGGCCCTTCACGGAGGAAGTAACAACCCTATGTCTCGGTACCCGGAGGCGGTCCACTGGATTATGTATGCGTGTGTTTACAGGGGGTGCGGACCCTTGTGCCAGTGAAGGGGAGTGGCTTATATAGAGTGTGCCTAGCCCCAGCCAGCCCACGTTACAAGGGTTTTAAGGTACATTAAGAGGGGGTGTTACTGGTAACGCTAGCAATAAAGTGACATAAATGTCTATTAAGTCTATGAAGTAAATGTCCGACCGTCGCCATACAGAGTGACTTTAGATCTTCTGTCTGTCGAGTGGTAGTTGTCGCGGTCGAGTGACTTCAAGTCTTCCGGGTGGAATGCTTCGAGGTCGAGTGGATTATGCTATCCCTCGAATGCTTATGGTTTTAGGATGATGTCCTGGGGGGGTGTCTAGGCCAGCCCTATGACCCTACCCTAGGTATATAGCTTCATCATTAGCCCTCGAATGGTTCAGGGTTCGAGTGGAGGAGTTGAGAACACCTCCGACTCAATTTCGCGCTTTAGAAGCGTCTTATTGGGACCAAATGAGCAATCACGATGACTTCAACTTATTTTTCAGTCGCCTTGATCCATTCTTGGTTTTGTCGAGTGAAATTTTACTGCTAAGCTTCGAGTGCTAATATGGGAACAATCTTCCGTCTGACAGGTTGCTCTGCTGTTCGCGGATCTTGTGGGATTCGAATTCTGGGAAGCGCGTGGGGCGGAGGAGGCCGCAGTAATCGGGCTGGATTAGGTAGGACCGCCTCGATCACCGCGCCAACTTTTTTGCCACATATCACGTGCACGACTATTGCGGGATTCGATAGGATCGCCTGGGCCCACTGGTTGGCCACTTGAAAACGACCTCATATAAGGTGCCAGTCGGGGTTTTTTGCACAATGCGTTCCCATTCCACTTCTTTCTCCCCCGCTTTCTCCGCCACATCCACCTCTACTCCCAGCGCCGCTGCTCTGTTCGAGCTCCGCCCACTGCAATGGGGAAGGAGAAGCCGGTGGCCTTGGAGCACGCGAAGAAGGCGACAACGAAGGCGAAGGGGAAGAAGTCCAGCCGGGGCGGATCTTCATCGAGGTCCGGCCTACCGCGCGGCTGGATCCAGGGCGACTGGATTCGGTCGACGATTCGTCAGGACGACATCGACGATCTGGTTGAGGGGGGCCTGATCGCCCATGAATCGGCGCGGCTCCCGGAGGGCGAGACCAAACCGCAGCCGCAGGAGGGTGAGTGTGTTCTCCTGGCCACCCATGTTGACCGTGGGTTTTCTTTGCCTCCCCATCCTTTTTTCCGAGGCTTCTTCAACTTCTTTGGAGCATAACTCCACCACTTTTCCCCCAACACCATCGTGTACCTTGCTGCCTTCGTGTCCATGTGTGAGAACTTCTTGGGTTGTAGACCACACTGGAGCCTCTTCAAGCACATTTTCACGTATCGTTCTCAGTCGGTCAAGAAGGCCAACCTGAGTGATGAGAGGACGCACGTGATCCAGATGTGTGGGGGTCTTGGGATTCAAATGAGAGGTAAAATCACTTTCCCAGCTATGATCCTTCTTGAGTCAGTCCGAGGGTGGCAGTCGACCTGGTTGTATTGCAAAGACCAGCCGACTCCAGGTCAGTCGACCGGACTTCCCCCCTTTTCCATGGCTCGAGTCGAGAAACCCTCCGCCTTGATAGTGGCCCCGAAGGAGAAAGTGGAGGTGAAGGTGCTGGTCGAGCGGGTGGTCCAACTCGTCCGCGATGGCGTGACCGGCATGGATCTGTTGGAGGTCTTCCTTAAGCGACGCATTCAGCCGCTTCAAGCTCGTGACCATCCGATGTGGATGTATTTGCGCATTGAGGATTCCACTCTGATCCACCCAGAAGAGGTCGACGAGGATACGGTGGAGAAGTGGTTGAGGGGTATCACTGGCAACAAAGATAACCCCAGGGGGTCTAGGAGAGTCCCTCCACTCGACAACTCGCGCCAACCAGACAAGGTCCAACTCTAAATTGCCGACTGTTCTCTTGATTTATCATGTAACTGCTTGTTGTCAACCGACTGATGTTTGCTTCGCTTGTTGTCTTTTATGCCCTTATTGAGATGTACTCGATGCCCAATGGGGAGCAGGAGCAGGATACGGAGGGGGAGGCGAGCAGAGGCGAGAGCGGTGAGTGGCACTCTGATGAAGAGGGGGACGAGGAGAGTGACGACCCGAGTGATGAAGAAGAGGTTGACTCACCTCCCCGTAGGGAAAAGCGATCCAAGCACACTCACGACCCGGCAAGCATCCATGACAAAGCGACCGCGCCGACTGAGAAGGCACTAAAGCAGCTGAAAGCTGTGCCATTTCCAGCGCTGAAAGTGCAACTATCCCTAGGTGGTTTTGGTAATTCATAACAACATATAGCTCATTGAGCTAATGCTATTCCAAGATGATTATTTCAGGAAAGCTCAATGATTGGCATGGCATGGATGTGAAAGTGGAACCCTCAAAATGTTAAGGACAAAGGATTGGCTCAAGCTCAAAAGCTCAAGACTCTTCATTTTATATTTTAGTGATCCAAGATCACATTGAGTCCATAGGAAAAGCCAATACTATCAAGGAGGGATGAGGTGTTGCTTAATGAGCCTCTTGCTTCATGTGCTTAATGATATGCTCCAAAACCCTCAACTACTTTCCCATATCCACATATGAGCTAAACTCTAAGCCAAACTCGGTCGTACCGATTTTTCCTATCCGGCGCCACCGAGTTTCACTTGTCATTAGCCACTGCCAAACCCTAGTAATTAGGTCCTACCGATAAGGATCTCGGTCCCACCGAGATGGGGTTGCAAACTCTCTGTTTCCCTTTCGTAACTTTTCAGTCCCACCGAAAGAGAGAATCGGTCCCACCGAGATTGCAATGTAAACTCAGTGTTTCCCCTTTGTAACTTTTCGGTCTCACCGAGTTCCACTCGGTCCCACCGAAAGAGCAAATCGGTCCCACCGAGTTTTCCTGACCAACTCTCTGGTTAGCTAATTACCAAACTCGGTCTCACCGAGTTTGTGTAATCGGTCTCACCGAGATTACGTTATGCCCAAACCCTAACCGAATCGGTCCTACCGAGTTGCATGTCAGTCCCACCGAAATTCCTAACGGTCACTAGGTTTACTACTTCGGTCAGACCGAGTTTTCTGATTCGGTCCCACCGAGATTGGTAAATTGTGTGTAACGGTTGGATTTTGTGTGGAGGCTATATATACCCCTCCACCTCCTTCTCATTCGATGTGAGAGCCACCAGAACACACACACCATTCCTACTCATATGTTCTGAGAGAAAACCACCTACTCATGTGTTGAGATCAAGACATTCCATTCCTACCATATGAATCTTGATTTCTAGCCTTCCCAAGTTGCTTTCCACTCAAATCTTCTTTCCACCAAATCCAAATCCTATGAGAGAGAGTTGAGTGTTGGGGAGACTATCATTTGAAGCACAAGAGCAAGGAGTTCATTACCTACACACCATTTGTTACTTCTTGGAGAGTGGTGTCTCCTAGATTGGCTAGGTGTCACTTGGGAGCCTCCGACAAGATTGTGGAGTTGAACCAAGGAGTTTGTAAGGGCAAGGAGATCGCCTACTTCGTGAAGATCTACCGCTAGTGAGGCAAGTCCTTCGTGGGCGATGGCCATGGTGGGATAGACAAGGTTGCTTCTTCATGGACCCTTTGTGGGTGGTTGCTTCTTCGTGGACCCTTCGTGGGTGGAGCCCTTCGTGGACTCGCACAACCGTGCCCTTGGGTGGAGCCCTGTGTGGACTCGCGCAACCGTTACCCTTCGTGGGTTGAAGTCTCCATCAACGTGGATGTAGGATAGCACCACCTATCCGAACCACGGGAAAAACATCCGTGTCTCCAATAGCGTTTGAATTCTCCAAACCCTTCCCTTTATATTCTTGCAAGTTGCATGCTTTACTTTCCGCTGCCAATATACTCTTTGCATGCTTGCTTGAATTATGTGATGATTGCTTGACTTGTCCTAAAATAACTAAAATCTGCCAAGAATTAAAATTGGGAAAAGGTTAAGTTTTTATTTGGTCAAGTAGTCTAATCACCCCCCCTCTAGACATACTTTCGATCCTACAAGCGCCGACTGAGAAGGCACCGAAACAATCGAAAGCTGCATTGTCAAAACCGCAGAAGGCCTTGCCCAAGATCAAAGTGGTCATTCCTACTATTTCCGGGTAACAGTCGGACCTGGTTTTTTGGTTTAATACGAACCGAGTTTTGGTCGATCCATTCTGATAGACGTGATCGACTGACTCTTGAAATTTGCAGTGCTGCTACCTCCGGGACTTCCACCCACAAGTATGAAGATGAAGAAATGGAAGATGCAGTCACTTCCAACCCGGGTACAACTCTTGTAATCCTACTTTCAGTTACCCGACCATTTTATTGGTCGATTAGATTCTGGCGATTGACCTGGGGCCGACTGTATCTCAGTGACTGATCTTTTTGCAGCTCCTCCCAATGTCATTGAACTTCCAGATGACGATGAGGAAGTGCTGCTGAGGCCCAGGAGGAACAAGAAGACGTCCGCTGGCAAGACATCCCAATCGGTGCTGGCGGCAGAGTCGGCGATTCAATAGCCTAAAGATGTGACCCACGCTTCTGTTACTTTCGCTGATCCAATATCAAGTGAATGCCCCACATCGTCGACTGTATCAGTGCTTGCTTCAACTGTCCAGCTTCATGCCATGGAACTTCAAGGTGTAGCGTCTGCACCATCAATCCCATTCTTCACCACTCATCACATTCCAGAAAGCCAGGCAGATGCCGCCGCAGAAGCTATTCGTCAAGCTGGCATAATGATGGAGCGAGTGAAGGTGGTGCATGAAAATAGTCAGGCTGCTTACGACACCAGTGTGGCCCTTCGAGCCAATGTCCAGGTAAGTTGGCTTCCGACTAAACTCTTATTCTGTTAGGATATGCTACCTGAAAACCTTTCTTCGTGCAATTTCTTGTTATTCTGCAGTTCGCATCTGCGCACCCAGTGGGTGTTTGACATCTTTGTTGTTTCACTCTTCCGTTCAGTCTGGGCGGAGCATGTCGAGTGGAATCTGAACCAGTGGGGGCACGCTGAGTGCACCCATTGGGTGTAGTCCCCGAGACCGCAGTCGACTGATGGCAGTCGGTTGGGGTCTGAGTATGTCTTTCTTCTCTCTCTCTCTCTCTCTCTCTCTCTCTCTCTTCTTCCACTCGGTCTAGGCAGACCATGTCGAGTGGAATCTGAATCAGTGGGGGCATGATAAGTGCACCCACTGGGTATAGTCCCCGAGACTACGGTAGAATGTTTGATTCTGTAGTAGTCATAAAGCTTTATTCACTTGGAAGCAAATAATCTTTGATCTTGTCCATTGACATATCTTTTACTAATTGTAGAAATCCTGTGCTCTTATTTCCAAGTTCACTGAATTCGAGGAAAAGCAGAGGAAACTTAACCTTGACTTGGAGCTGGCCCATCAGAACTTGAAAAAGGCTAAAGACGAAGTTGCTGGTACGGAAGGTAACGACCTGTCGACTGTTTATCTTAATCATCCCTCAAGTTATCTCTTTGTTCTTCTATCTGACCCAAATGTATATTTTGCAGAGAAAATGAGGCAAGCTCTGGCGCAGAAGGACCTCGACCTTGCAGCTGCGCAAAAGGAGGCTCAGGAGAAGACTGCACTTGCTGATAAGAAGCTGGCTTCGGTCGGTGCACTAGAGGAGGAAATTACCAAGCTAAATTCGTCTCTTACCGAGTCCAACCGAGAGGCGACTCGTCTGAAGAAAGATAAAGTGACTCTGAACGAGCAGCTGGAAAGCGTGTCTCGTAGGAGAAACGACCTGGAGGCTTATCTGAAAGCACTCGCCAAGAAGCTCTTCCTTATGCTCGAAGGTACTTTTCTTTATCCGACTGATTTACTGTTTGCAAGTCACTGTCAACCGGTCGACTCATTAATTCTTTGAATCTGCAGAATTTTGCCAAAACTTTGAAGAAGAAACTGGACGAATCGAGACAAGCTTGGACCCCATCCTTTCTCCTGTCGGCGATGAGGCTGCCATGAACATGCTCCAACTGGAATCTCGTGTTGCTAGCGTTACAAGCTATCTTGCTCGCCTGAAGGTGGCGGTGTCGCGCATCGATACGACACTTTGGCCAAGGGAAACGCTTCAAAATGACCTCGAGTCTCTGATGACTCGACTCAATGGGGTTCCTGGTCAAGTGCAAGAATGGAAGAAGTCTTCTGCCTGATGCGGTGCTGATGTGGCTCTGTCGCTGGTTCGGGTCCACTTCAAAGAAGCCCGAGAAGAGAAGCTGGTGGCGATCAAAGTTGCCAACACAAAAGGCATGACTTCCGATCCTTCATGGAAACCTTCATTGTTGTTGCCACTCGAATCACTGACGGAATCGATCTGGACAATTTCGTCGAGCCTGCAACCCCTCCTCCTGCGGAGTGAACAAACTTTATACCTCGCCTTAAATTTGCCTCGGAATGCCGAGTGAGTTTGTAACCGTTAAAATCCTTCGGGCCTGATGCCCGAGTACTTTTATCGGTGTTCTGGAACTTTAGGATTTATATGAACTTGGTTTATCTTCTGAATGTGCTTGTGTTTGCCTTCGAGTGGAATTTGTTCTTCACTCGGAATAGTCTTTGTACTTGAGATGCAGTTTCGAGGAGGATGTCCCAGTCGACCTGCACCTTGTCGTCCTTGCAGATTAGGATGGAGCGCACGTTGTATTTGTGGCACAGCTCCGAAGAGAAGGTAGCAGTCGACCTGCATCTCATCGTCCTTGCGGACGAGGATGGAGCACACGTTGTATTTGTGGCATAGCTCTGAAGAGAAGGTTGCAATCGACCTGCACCTCATCGTCCTTGCGGATGAGGATGGCGCGCACGTTGTATTTGTGGCGCAGCTCCGAAGAGAAGTTTGCAGTCGACCTACAACTCGTCGTCCTTGCGGATAGGGATGTGTTTCAAACTTAGGCAAGTACTGGACTGCAACTAAGCCCCCGAGTGTGAGGTTTGCTCAGCACTCGGTAGGATTTTTTCAAACTTAGGCGAGTACTGGACTACAGCTAAGCCTCCGAGTGAGAGGTTTGCTCACCACTCGCTAGGATTTTTTAAACTTAGGTGAGTACTGGACTGCAGCTAAGCCTCCGAGTGAGAGGGTTGCTCACCACTCGGTAGGATTTTTTAAACCTAGGCGAGTACTGGACTGCAGCTAAGCCCCCGAGTGTGAGGGTTGCTCATTGAGGGAGTCCTGGATTAGGGGGTTTCCGGATAGCCGCACTATAACCTTTGGCCGGACTCTCGAACTATGAAGATACAAGATTGAAGACTTCGTCCCATGTCCGGATGGGACTTTCCTTGGCGTGGAAGGCAAGCTTGGCAATACGGATATGTAGATCTCCTCCCATTGTAACCGACTCTGTGTAACCCTAGCCCTTTCCGTGTCTATATAAACCGGAGGGTTTTAGTCCATATGACGAACAACAATCATACCATAGGCTAGCTTCTAGGGTTTAGCCTCTTTGATCTCGTGGTAGATCTACTCTTGCACTACCCATATCATCAATATTAATCAAGCAGGAGTAGGGTTTTACCTCCATCGAGAGGGCCCGAACCTGGGTAAAAACACTGTGTCCCTTGTCTCATGTGACCATCCGCCTAGACGCACAGTTCGGGACCCCCTACCCGAGATACACCGGTTTTGACACCGACATTGGTGCTTTCATTGAGAGTTCCGATGTGCTGTCGTCATCAGGAAGGATGCCTCATACCGTCTTTAAAGACGACACTGTTGCTAAGGGAGCTTTGGCTGTCGGCCAAAATCTCCGGCTAGGTGGTTTTCTTATGACCGCCTGTTCGGACGCTGCACCGACGATGACTTCTCGGGTCATCAAAAGCAATCTTCACGTCAACTCGGAACTCGCCAAGCAGTTAGATCCAATGGAGCTCTCTTCCCTAAATGAGCTCTTGGATCGCATCGCTGCCCTGGGAGTCGCTACAGACTACGATCAGATTGGGCCTAAACCTGATCTGAGAGAGATCAACTCTCCCCAGGTCACCCATCACGTTGCAGTGGTGGAGGAACAATGCGGCGACCCTTCATCTATCTTAAGGACTAGCTATGTTCGGATTCCCGATCCCTCCAAGCCGGATACCCGCGGACGGGAGGACGTCACTCACGACCTGAACCTAGAGTCAGACGGCGGGCTAGATTCAGTGGAAAACATCCAAGAATCCAAACTTCCGAGTTCGGAAACTCCTTGGCCCCTGAGTCTCAGATTGGGTGAGGTTTCGGATTCAATTCCACCCACCCACCCAAACATAAGCGATCTATCCCAAATTAGGAAAGAGCCCGAAGAAACAGTACACCATTACTGGGCCAGATTCCTCCTGGTCATGAACAGGATAAAGGACTGCCGCAAGGAAGACGCAATTTCATTCTTCTGCAATAATTGCACGGACAAGGGAATCCTCAACGCCATAAGTCGCCGTGAAATTACACGCTTTGCCGACTTGGCGTCCATAGTACGAAAGTACTGTGCGATGGAAAGCACCTGGAAAACCGAAATAAAATTTTGGGATAATCCGGCCCTGAATACAAACCCAGTCAGAAATAAAAGGGTGCATTATCGCCAGATACCCGGGTTAAACACCAAAAAGCAAAAACCCTCTACAGGGCATGGAACTGTACTTGAGGGATGGCTCAATGGACCCTGTAAAATTCACAGTGCAGAGGGCGCCACACCAACTCATAGCCTTAGATCATGCTGGATACTCCGGCAGGTGGCCAAAAGTGGTGAAGATCTTCTAACCCCAGAAGCCACAGAGCACCAGCCTAGGGATACCAGTACGGTATTAACAGTCTTCGAGACTTTCGCATCAAATAATATGCGAAAACGAACACTCCGCAGCCTTGCCGAAGTCTACCACGTGACAACAATAAATCCATGGAGTGACACGGCTATTACTTTTAATGCCAGTGATGAACCTAAATTCCGAACAGCCCGAGCACCAGCCGCATTGGTCCTCAGTCCAATAGTGGACGGCTTTCGACTCACCAAGGTACTCATGGACGGTGGCAGCGGATTGAACCTCATTTATGAGGAAACCCTTCGAAAAATGGAAATAGACTAGAACCGCATTGAGCGAAGCAGCACAACCTTTAGAGGAATAATCCCCAGCCGGGAAGCGCGTTGTACAGGAAAAATCACACTAGATGTGGTGTTCGGCACGCTGGATAATTACAGGTCCGAAGAGGTCACGTTCCAAGTGGCCCCGTTCAGTAGCGGATACCACGCTCTATTAGGGCGGGAGGCGTTTACAATCTTCCAAGGCATACCCCATTACGGGTACATGAAGCTCAAAATGCCCGGGCACAACGGAATCATCACTCTTGCTAGTGATCCGGACATAGCACTCCGTGCCGAAAATAAGACAGCTGCACTGGCCCTTGAGGCACTATCCGAAGCCCTAGTGGCCGAGGAACTGACTGCGCTGCGCTCCACGGTGAACAGGGACGACGTGATACTCGATAAAAGATCCAAGTCCACCTCCTTTAAACCGGCGGACGAAATAGTCAAATTCCAAGTCCATCCAACGGACCCTACAAAAACAGCTTCCATCGGGGCACAATTAAACCCTGATGTAGATGCCGCACTACGAGAGTTGCTACGCAAGAACTGGGACATTTTTGCCTGGCACCCTTCAGGAATCCCACGCAGGCTGGCCGAGCACAGCCTAAATATCCTAAAAGGATTCAAGCCAGTCAAGCAGGCTCTTCGGAGTTTCTCCGAACCTAAGAGACAAGCCATGGGAGAGGAACTAGCCAAGCTATTGGAGTCCGGATTCATCAGAGACATAAAACATCCGGACTGGCTATCAAACCTGGTGATGGTACCAAAGAAGGACAAATCCTGGCGCTTGTGCGTCGATTTTAAGGACCTCAACAAGGCTTGCCCAAAGGATCCCTTCCCCCTCCCCCGCATTGATCAAATTATCAACGCTACCGCAGGACACGATTCATTGTGTTTCCTCGACGCATAATCCGGCTACCATCAAATTAAGATTGCAGAGCCAGACCAAGCCGCAACGGCATTCATCACACCATACGACCCATTCTGCTTCAACACAATGCCCTTCGGGCTCAAAAATGCCGGCGCAACATATCATCGCATGATTCAGACATGTCTGGCAAACCAGATCGGCAAAACAGTGGAGGCATACGTAGATGACGTGGTCGTCAAAACCAAGCATGTCGAATCTCTAGTAGACGACTTGAGGCTCACATTCGATAACCTCCGAACATACGACATCAAGCTCAACCCAGAAAA
The DNA here is from genome assembly GCF_003073215.2 of Triticum urartu. Taxonomy (NCBI): domain Eukaryota; kingdom Viridiplantae; phylum Streptophyta; class Magnoliopsida; order Poales; family Poaceae; genus Triticum; species Triticum urartu. The sequence continues at coordinate 573,881,518 of NC_053028.1, forward strand.
ATGCGTTTTCGGCGTACCAGCCGGAAAGCTCTTGGGCTTCATTGTATCCGGCAGAGGAATTGAAGCAAATCCAGCCAAGATCCGAGCTCTATCACAATTGGACATCCCAAAGGACCTCAAACAAATACAAAAATTGACCGGCTGCGTGGTGGCTCTAAGCCGCTTTATCTCCCGCTTGGGAGAAAAGGCATTACCCCTTTATCGCCTCCTCCGGCGCACCGAACACTTCGAGTGGACAGATGCCGCCATGGCCGGACTCGACAAAATAAAAGCCATATTGGCAACAAACCTAGTCCTGGCCGCGCCAAACATTGGCGAACCAATGCTATTATACATTGCGGCAACTCATCAAGTTGTAAGCACAGTGCTCGTCGTCGAACGAGAAACGAACGGATACAAATTCCCCCTTCAAAAGCCAGTTTACTATGTGTCCATTGTCCTTACTCCATGCAAGTCACGGTACCCGCATTATCAAAAGATAGCGTACACGGTATTTATGGCATCCCGGAAGCTGCGACACTACTTTCAAGAGTGTTCGATAACGGTAGCCTCGGAAGTACCACTTAACGATATTATAAACAACCGCGACGCGACGGGCCGGATTGCCAAATGGGCCATTGAGCTCCTCCCGTTCAACATAACTTACAAGCCACGGCGAGCTATTAAGTCGCAAGTTTTGGCCGACTTCGTTGCTGAATGGACGGAAGCCGAACTCCCTAAAGAGTACGGCACATATTCCAACTGGATCATGCACTTCGACGGCTCCAAAATGTTGGCTGGTCTGGGGGCTGGCGTTGTTTTGACGTCCCCAACAGGAGATACAGTTCAATACGTACTCCAGATAATGTATACAGACTCCAACAACGCAGCCGAATATGAGGCCCTTCTACATGGTCTCCGGATGGCAGTATCCATGGGCATTCAACGCCTAGAGGTGCGCGGGGATTCAAACCTCGCGATATCCCAAATAAATGGAGACTTTGATGCCAAGGATCCGAAAATGGCAGCTTATCGCAACGCCGTCCTAAAAATGTCAGCTCGGTTTGAGGGGCTCGAATTTCACCATATAGCCCGGGAAAACAATCAAGCAGCAGACGTCTTGGCATGCATCGGCGCAAAATGCGATGCCGTCCCTCCCAACATCTTCTTGGAGAGGCTGTTCAAGCCATCCGTAGTATGGGAAGGGGAACCCGAAAATAACAGCCCGGACCCAACCGCACTGCCCGACACTAAACATTCTGACATAATTGGAGGCTCTGCCAACGAAATAACATCTTCAGCCCACGTAATAATGGCAGTCATCGCCCCGTGGACAGAACCATTCCTAGCCTACCTAACTAAGCAGGAACTTCCCGAGGACCAAAACGAGGCACGCTGCATAGTGCGGCGATCTAAAGCCTATAAAGTCCATGAGGGAGAGCTTTATAAGAAAAGCACCACCGGAGTCCTTCAAAGGTGCATCTCCGAAGAGGAAGGGCGGAATCTTCTGGCTGAAATTCATGCCGGACTCGGCGGTCACCATGCTGTAGCCCGGGCCCTTGTAAGCAAGGACTTCCGTACAGGCTTCTATTGGTCGACGGCCCGGGCAGACGCTCAGGACTTAGTCCAACGATGCGTTGGTTGCCAGCTTTTTGCTAACCAAAGCCATATGCCACCCACCGCCCTCCAAACTATCCCCATCACCTGGCCCTTCGCGGTCTGGGGGCTTGACATGGTTGGACCCCATAAAGGAGGAACCCACAAGCAAAAATACTTACTGGTCATGGTGGATAAGTTCACCAAATGGATAGAGGCCAAGCCTGTTAAAACGGACGAATCCGGACCGGTGATAGACTTCATATCCGGGGTCGTACACCGTTACGGCGTCCCCCACAACATCATCACTGATAACGGCACGAACTTTACGGCCGACGAGGTAAAACTCTGGTGCAAAAACATGGGCATCAAGCTTGACTATGCTTCAGTCTATCATCCACAAACTAACGGTCAGGTCGAGCAAGCAAATGGTCTAATCATGAGCGGCATCAAACCCAGGTTAGTGCGGTCCCTCAAGGAATCTAACACGCACTGGGTAGAGGAGCTCGACTTCGTACTCTGGGGGCTGCGGACCACACCGAACCGCACTACCGGATACACACCATTCTTCATGGTATACGGCGTAGAGGCAGTTCTGCCCTGCGACATAATACATGACTCACCTCGAGTGCGCATGTACGAAGAAAGAGAAGCCGAGCTCGATCGGCATGAAAGTTTGGACGCCTTGGAGGAGGAGCGTGACGTGGGAAAAGCCCATTCCGCATTCTATCAACAACAGGCTCGAAGATACCAAAGCAGAGAAGTACGGGCCAAAACTTACAATGTTGGCGAGTTAGTTCTACGCCTGCCGGATAAGAAAAAGGACAAACTCAAGCCCAAGTGGGAAGGTCCCTTCATTATTGACCAAGTCCTGACTGGTGGAGCGTACCGTCTACGGGATGCATCCGATAATCGACTCGAGCCGAACCCATGGAATGCAGCCCGACTCCGAAGATTCTACGCCTAGCGCCGGACTCTGTGTTCGTCTCCTTCCTCTGTCCATTTTTTATACACAATCTGTCTTATATTTTTCTCCTTCTCCCCTTCTCTTCTCTCACAGCCTTTAAAGGCCCATTTGTGCCTTGTTTGCACGCAATTGACGCGCTATCCGCGCTCATCATACCTGGGGGCTTCTTTAAACAGAAGCTTATTCATACGGGCTTTATGCCCAACACATGTGTTATCCTTCCACATGTACCCTTTATTCACCATTATATGCATCGATATGACTTAAGTTTTGGCCAAGCTGGGTTGTCTGGCTCTTGTATTTATGCCCTACGTTCCAGTTAATTCGGCTAGGGAATAAGGGGAGCACCTCTGCGATTGTTACTGCCGGGTCAGCCGAATGTGTACCTCAGACTGGGTGAAGCCGGAAGCTAGCGTTCTTAAGGGAATATTCGGTCGGTGAACTAAATATGATTTTTCACTTATTTACTTATGCGCCCCCAGATGTTTTTTCTGCGTCTCTTTTCGCAATCCGGACATGCACTTTAGGGCATGCCTCCCAGGGAAAGGAACCCTTAACGGAACTATTCTCCCTGGAAGATGTTTCTTACTAACCATGTAATATAACATAACTAGTTGGGCACTTGTTTGTTCAAGCACTAATGACCCCTACGCCCGGTCTCCATGCATGCCCCGGTTCTTACATAACCGAGAGGGTATTTGGATACACTCTGGACCATTGGGTCCTGAGGTTGAAGCGAAAAGGTCCGCCACGACAAACGATCTACAATCCGGCTAGAAGGCATTATACATGTCACCTTCAATTACATAGTCAATTTGACTGGGTAAATTCCTCTTCAATACCATCCAACAGGTTGTCTAGTTTACAGTCCTGTTGGGAATACTTTGTGGCCGATTCTACTTGGCCGTACACTAAGCTCACAGGGATCTCCTTCCCATCGGGCCCCACAGGTCCGACCTCGGCCATGTGGTTTGGGTCAGCCTTCGTGTACCGCGTCTTTACCATGGCCCAGGCTTCCCTGGCGCCCTGACGGCAGGCTGATATCTTCCATAATCGGAAGCGCCGCCGCGCTCCCTTCAGCTTCTCTGCAAGCTCTCCAAGGCCTTCGGGCATGGAGACGGATGGCCACAAGGCCTGGGCGACGCCTTGCATCACCTGCCGAACTCGTTCGTGCAGTTGTGAGAGCTCGGGAAGAAGGTCACCCGTAGAACCGGGCATTTTCTCTGTAGGACGACCTGTCAGCATACCTACAGACATAACTCTGTCAGCCAACTTCCTCGCCGAACTCTTTTTCAAAGTTCGTTCAAGCACTTACTAAATATGTCACGTCAAAGCCGCTGATTCTCCTTAACGGAGTCCGATAGTTGGGCATGAACATCCTTTAGTTCCACGCCCAGCTTGGTGTTGGCATCTAGGAGATCATTCTTCTCCTGCCTCACCCTCGTAAGCACGCTCTCACCGGCCTTTAGCTGGTGTAGGAGCTGTTGCTTATCCGGATTTACTCCATCGTCATCTACAATTTTACCGTCAGATCTGCATATACGCCGCACTTTTTATGATACTTATCATTTGAAGGATATATTACCAGAGAGGGTCTCTTTGGGCTCCCCTACTGCGGCTAGTGCGGCTTGAAGTTGGGCTTTGCACTCTTCCAGCTCTTGGGACAGTTGGGTATTCTTTTCTGTAAGAACCTGCATAACAAATGATCCTTAAATCAGTTATTCTAACTGTTTCAAGTCTCAGGGGCTACTGATATATATAATCACCAAATTTTCTCACCCCTATGTCTTTTACATACTGCTCCGTGGCTCTGGCTAGACCATTTTGAGCGGCACGGAGGTATGCATCTCCCGAGTTGAAGGCATCCAATGCCTCTTGGGAGAAACAAGCGTCACGAAGAACAGTCTGGCGACGCCTGTGGTTCATGGCACTTTCCACCTCGGAATTGGTGGCGGACAGTCTGTCCGCATCCTCTGTCGGAGGAGCGCCCGGCGCACGCCTCGTATTCGTTCCCGCCTCTGAATCTGGCCTTGGAGCCTGGCTGGCGGATGCACGATTAGTAGCCTCTCCGGATATAGTCCGGCGAGCGCTCTTTTTCCTAAAAAGAAGGCATGGGCATTAGTATGACTCTGATAATAATATCTTGGAATAAAGACGACGCGCCGTACCGCTGCGCCGGTGTCTCAATCCGGACTGCGTGTCTTTTCAGCTTGCCTAGCCTCGCGGCCCCTTGTTGGCTAGTCGCCGCAGGCTCGGCCTTCCGCCTCGAGGACCTCCCCTGCAAAACACGATTGTTATACGGTAATCAAAAACACGCAAGGACGGATCCCTTTTCAAAGTGTTGGGACTTCGGTCTCAGTTACCTGTGACGCTAGAAGTAGCCCAGGATAATCGGCCGTAATGGCCACCAAGGCGTTGTCATTGCTCAATTGGTAAAATACCCCATCGATCAGCTCCACAGATATGTCCAGATCCTCTTGGGAGGCCGGGTCAAGGGACCGTTCCGGGTCCTCGGGTTGTGGAGGAGGGCTGTTTATCTCCCTTATAGCCTGGCGCAGCTCCTGCGTTGAAATCGCTAGACTGAATACTTAACTATGGGAATATGAAACGGATGGGCGAGAAAGAGTGTCCGCTTACCCAGCTCAGAGGATTGTACATAGAAAATCCGCCCTGCGGGTTGACGCGGAGGAATTCCTCCTCTTCTACCTTGTACAAAGTGGATAAGATCTTTATTAGAGCAGCAACCGATTCCGGCCCTTTACGGCCACAGCGGGTGACGTCATCCTCCCCGTTGAAATCCCACATGGGGTGGCCTCTATACTGAAGCGGCTGCACCCCCCGCATAATGCATGTGGCCATGACCTCAATCGTGGTCAATCCGGATCGAGCTAACAAACTTATCCGGCTCATCAGGTAAAGAACGTCCCTGTCATCTTCCTCCTGGGGGCTCCATGGACGCCAGCTCCGGCGCTTCTTCAAAGGAGCGTTGTCGAACTCAGGGAGGCCGATTCGAATAGGGTCCGGGAGGGGGACGTCTTCTATATAAAACCATTCTGACGGCTAGTCTTCGGACGTCTTCTTTGGGGTTCCGGATAGATATCCGGTCCCGACAATATGCCACACTTTGGCTCTGCCCACTTGATATATTGACCCCTCCTGAGAACGTGGCACAAGGCAGAACAACTTCTTCCACAACGCGAAATGAGCCTCACAGCCCAAAAACAGCTCGCAAAGGGCTACGAAGCCCGCGATATGCAATATGGAGGCAGGCGTAAGGTTGTGCAACTGGAGGCCGTAGAACTCTAGGAGCCCCTAGAGAAACGGATGAATTGGAAATCCGAGCCCTCTTACCAAATGAGGGACAAGGCATATCCGCTCTCCCTTAGAGGGATTGGGAAGGCTCTCCGCTTGCTCTCCGCCATTATAGGTGGCGAGCCCGGCTCGAACCGGGACCATGTATGCTGGGGGAAGAAATCCCTTGGTCTGAAGCATCACTAATTTGCTGTGCGGGACAGAACATCTCTCCCAATCTCCAGGCTTGGGGCTAGGGGAGCGAGAGGAGGAGCTGCGTCGACCGGCCATGATGGAATGGATCTCTGTCGGGTGCGCGCCAATGAAGGCTCGCCAAGGGAGGATGGTGTGATTTGGATCTGAATCCTCGTCTCTTTAATAGGCAGCTCATTAACACAGCTAGGGGTGTAAATGTAAAAACATCCTGGCTTTTCACATTCGCTCAACACGTGGAAAGTGGCCATTATTGGGCGTGGAAGCCAAGGAGCGCAACATTCACAAGAAGCCGGACACTATTTAAACAGGTACACGGAATTTGGAGAGGAACCCGCCTTGCAATGCCGAAGACAATCTGCGTGCCGGACTCGTCGTCATTGAAGCCTGGTTCGGGGGCTACTGAGGGAGTCCTGGATTAGGGGGTGTCCGGATAGCCGGACTATAACCTTTGGCCGGACTCTCGGACTATGAAGATACAAGATTGAAGACTCCATCCCGTGTCCGGATGGGACTTTCCTTGGCGTGGAAGGCAAGCTTGGCAATACGGATATGTAGATCTCCTCCCATTGTAACCGACTCTGTGTAACCCTAGCCCTCTCCGGTGTCTATATAAACCGGAGGTTTTTAGTCCATAGGAGGAACAACAATCATAGCATAGGCTAGCTTCTAGGGTTTAGCCTCTTTGATCTCGTGGTAGATCTACTCTTGTACTACCCATATCATCAATATTAATCAAGCAGGAGTAGGGTTTTACCTCCATCGGGAGGGCCCGAACCTGGGTAAAAACATTGTGTCCCTTGTCTCCTGTTACCATCCGCCTAGACGCACAATTCGGGACCCCCTACCCGAGATCCGCCGGTTTTGACACCGACACTCACCACTCGGTAGGATTTTTCAAACTTAGGCGAGTACTGGACTGTAGCTAAGTCCCGAGTGTGAGGGTTGCTCACCACTCGATAGGATTTTTCAAACTTAGGCGAGTACCGGACTGCAGCTAAGCCTCCGAGTGAGAGGGTTGCTCACCACTCGGTAGGATTTTTTAAACTTAGGCGAGTACTGGACTGCAGCTAAGCCCCCGAGTGTGAGGGTTGCTCACCACTCGGTAGGATTTTTCAAACTTAGGCGAGTACTGGACTGCAGCTAAGCCTCCGAGTGAGAGGGTTGCTCACCACTCGGTAGGATTTTTTATACTTAGGCAAGTACTGGACTGCAGCTAAGCCCCCGAGTGAGAGGCTTGCTCATCACTCGGTAGAATTTTTCAAACTTAGGCGAGTACTGGACTACAGCTAAGCCTTCGAGTGGGATGGCTGCTCACCACTCGGTAGGATTTTTTAAACTTAGGCGAGTACTTGACTGCAGCTAAGCCCCCGAGTGAGAGGCTTGCTCATCACTCGGTAGGATTTTTAAAACTTAGGCGAGTACTGGAGTGCAGCTAAGCCCCCGAGTGAGAGGCTTGCTCATCACTCGGTAGGACTTCTAAAACTTAGGCGAAATGGATTCGCAGCTAAGCCTTTGAGTGAGAGGCTTGCTCACCACTCAGTAGGATTTTTCAAACTTAGGCGAAATGGATTAGCATCTAAGGCACCCACTAGGGGATTTAGAACACATAAAAAAGGAACAAAAATAATTTAAGAGACTGTAAAACGGTGTCTTTGATAATCAAACTAAAGGGTATTTCTTATTACATCTCAATAGTCTGAATGCTTAAGTGTAAAGGGGGCGGAGTAGTTCTGCATTCCAAGTGCGTGGCTCATCTTTCTTGTGCTCGACATTGTATAAGTGGTACGCTCCGTTGTGGAGCACTCTGGTGATGACGAAGGGACCTTCCTAGGTAAGGGCGAGCTTGTGTGGCTTCTGCTAATCCACTCGAAGAACCAAGTCTCCTTCTTGAAATGCTCGACCTCTCACGTTTCTGGTGTGGAATCGACGCAAGTCTTGCTGATAAATGGTCGACCGGATCAGGGCCATCTCTCTTTCCTCTTCCAGGAGATCAACCGCGTCTTGCCGAGCCTGTTCTGCTTCATCTTCTGAGAAAAGCTCGACTCTGGGTGCATTGTGAAGCAAGCCACTCGAAAGTACAGCTTTAGCTCCATAGACCAAGAAGAATGGAGTTCGGCCAGTCGACCGATTAGGAGTTGTCCTAAAACCCCAAAGTACTGATGGAAGTTCATTGACCCAGGCACCTACCGCGTGCTTGAGATCACGCATTAGTCGGGGTTTCAATCCTTTGAGAATTAATCCGTTTGCTCTTTCAGCTTGTCCATTCGACTAGGGATGGGCGACTGAAGCATAGTCGACTCGAGTGCCTTGGGAAGCACAGAAGGCTCTGAACTCATCAGAATCGAAGTTCGACCCATTGTCAGTGATGATGCTGTGCGGAACACCATATCTGAATGTTAACTCTCTGACGAAACTGACCGCAGTACTGGCTTCAAGACTTTTGATAGGTTTGGCTTCAATCCATTTGGTGAACTTGTCGACTGCCACGAGTACATGAGTGAATCTGCTCCTACTCGTTCTCAGAGGTGCCACCATGTCCAAACCCCAAACAACGAAGGGCCAGACGAGTGGAATGGTCTTCAGGGATGACGCGGGCTTGTGAGACATGTTGGAATAAAACTGGCAACCTTCACATCTGTCGACTATTTCCTGTGCCATCTCATTTGCTCGTGGCCAATAAAATCCTGCTTGGTATGCTTTGGCCACAATGGTCCGAGAGGACGCATGGTGACCACAGGTCCCTGAGTGGATGTCGTTGAGGATCATTCAACCTTCTTCTAGTGTTATGCATTTCTGGCTGACTCTAGTTACACTTTCTCCGAACAGCTGCCCTCTTAACAAAGTAAAAGCTTTGGAGCGGTGGACGATCTGTCGGGCCTCTTCTTCGTCCTATGGGAGTTCCTTCCTAAGGATGTATGCGATGTACGGTACTGTCCAGTCGGGAGTGATGACCAAAACCTCCATGATCAAGTCGACCACGGCCGGGACCTCGACTTCAGTCGGATCAGTGGTGCTCTTTGGTTGTGGGGGCTCTTTAGTGAAAGGATCTTCCTGAACTGAAGGTGTATGAATATGTTCCAAAAACACATTACTGGGAATGGCTTCTCTCTTGGAACCTATCTTCACCAAATCATCCGCTGCTTGATTTTTCAGTCGGGGTATGTGATGGAGCTCTAAACCCTCAAACTTCTTCTCTAACTTTCTTACTGCATTACAATAGCCAGTCATAGTCGGGCTTCTGACGTCCCACTCCTTCATTACTTGATTCACCACCAAATCTGAGTCGCCGTGGACCATGAGGCGACGGACGCCGAGTGAAATGGCCATACGCAACCCGTACAAAAGTGCCTCATATTCAGCTTCATTGTTGGAGGAATCAAAATGAATCTGGAGAACATAGTGGAGCTTGTCACCTCGGGGGGATACCAATACTACCCCCGCACCAGAACCATTCAACATCTTAGATCCATCAAAGAACATGGTCCAATGGTCTGAGTGAATCTGAGTCGGCAGTTGCTGTTCGATCCACTCGGCGAGGTTCTACCTCTTGAGCACTGCGTTGGTTTTCCCTGAAGAGGAAGGGATGATGCAGCAAAGTAGCGTAAGTATTTCCCTCAGTTTTTGAGAACCAAGGTATCAATCCAGTAGGAGGCTACGCGCGAGTACCTCGTACCTGCACAAAACAAATAAATCCTCGCAACCAACGCAAATAGGGGTTGTCAATCCCTATAAGGCCACTTACGAGAGTGAGATCTGATAGATATGATAAGATAATATTTTTGGTATTTTTATGATAAAAGATGCAAAGTAAAATAAAGGCAAAGTAAATAGCAAAGGAAATAACTAAGCAGTAGGAGATCAATATGATAAAGATAGACCCGGGGGGCATAGGTTTCACTAGTGGCTTCTCTCGAGAGCATAAGTATTCTACGGTGGGTGAACAAATTACTGTTGAGCAATTGACAGAATTGAGCATAGTTGTGAGAATATCTAGGTATGATCATGTATATAGGCATCACGTCCGAGACAAGTAGACCGACTCCTGCCTGCATCTACTACTATTACTCCACTCATCGACCGCTATCCAACATGCATCTAGAGTATTAAGTTAAAAACAGAGTAACACCTTAAGCAAGATGACATGATGTAGAGGGATAGACTCATGCAATATGAAGAAAACCCCATCTTGTTATCCTCGATGGCAACAATACAATACGTGCCTTGCTGCCCCTACTGTCACTGGGAAAGGACACCGCAAGATTGAACCCAAAGCTAAGCACTTCTCCCATTGCAAGAAAGATCAATCTAGTAGGCCAAACCAAACTAATAATTCGAAGAGACTTGCAAAGATAACCAATCATACATAAAAGAATTCAGAGAATATTCAAATATTGTTCATAGATAGACTTGATCATAAACCCACAATTCATCGATCTCAACAAACACACCGCAAAAAGAAGATTACATCGAATAGTTCTCCATAAGAGAGGGGAAGAATGTTGTATTGAGATCCAAAAAGAGAGAAGAAGCCATCTAGCTACTAACTATGGACCCGTAGGTCTGAGGTGAACTACTCACACTTCATCGGAGGGGCTATGGTGTTGTTGTAGAAGCCCTCCGTGATCGATGCCTCCTCCGGCGGAGCTTCGGAACAGGCCCCAAGATGGGATCTCGTGGATACAGAAAGTTACGGTAGTGGAATTAGGGTTTTGGCTCCGTTTCTGATCGTTTGGGGGTACGTGGATATATATAGGAGGAATGAGTACGTCGGTGGAGCAACAGGGGGCCCACGAGGGTGGAGGGCATGCGTGGTGGGGGTGGGCGCGCCCCCCTACCCCTCCTGTTTCCTTTCTTGATGTAGGGTCCAAGTCTCCTGGGTCTTGTTCATTGAGAAAATCATGTTCCCGAAGGTTTCATTCCGTTTGGACTCCGTTTGATATTCCTTTTCTCCGATCCCCTAAAACAAGCAAAAAACAACAATTCTGGGCCGGGCCTCCGGTTAATAGGTTAGTCCCAAAAATAATATAAAAGTGGATCATAAAGCCCAATAATGTCTAAAATAGTAGATAATATAACATGGAGCAATCAAAAATTATAGATACGTTGGAGATGTATCAAGCATCCCCAAGCTTAATTCCTGCTTGTCCTCGAGTAGGTAAATGATAAAAACAGAATTTTTGATGCGGAGTGCTACTTGGCCTAATTTTAATGTAATTCTTCTTAATTGTGGTATGGGTATTCAGATCTGAAAGATTCAAGACAAAAGTTCATATTGACATAAAACTAATAATACTTCAAGCATACTAACTAAGCAATTATGTCTTCTCAAAATAACATGGCCAAAGAAAGTTCATCCCTACAAAATCATATGGTTTAGTCATGTTTCATTTTCGTCACACAAGAATGCTCTCATCATGCACAACCCCGATGACAAGACAAGCAATTGTTTCATACTTTAGTAATCTCAAACCTATAAACTTTCACGCAATATATGAGCGCGAGCCATGGGCATAGCACTATGGGTGGAATAGAATATAATGAGGGGGGTTATGTGGAGAAGACAAAAAAGGAGAAAGTCTCACATCAACGAGGCTAATCAGTGCGCTATGGAGATGCCCACCGATTGATGTTAATGTGAGGAGTAGGGATTGCCATGCAACGGATGCACTAGAGCTATAAATGTATGAAAGCTCAACAAAATAAACTAGTGGGTGTGCATCCAACTTGCTTGCTCATGAAGACCTAGGGCACTTGAGGAGGCCCATTGTTGGAATATACAAGCCAAGTTCTATAATGAAAAATTCCCACTAGTGTATGAATGTGACAAAACAAGAGACTCTCTATCATGAAGATTACGGTGCTACTTTGAAGCACAGCAAAGGATAGTAACATTGTCCCTTCTCTCTTTTTCTCTCATTTTTTATATGGCCTTTCTCTTTTTTATGGCCTTTCTCTTTTTTGGGCCTTCTCCTTTTTATGGCCTTTCTCTTTTTTTTTATTCCTCACTTGGGACAATGCTCTAGAAAATGATGATCATCACACTTTTTCTTTTTTACAACTCAATGATTACAACTCGATAATAGAACAAAAGATGACTCTATATGAATGCCTCCGGCGGTGTACCGGGATATGCAATGGATCAAGAGTGACATGTATGAAAGAATTATGAATGATGGCTTTGGCACAAATACTATGTCAACTACATGATCATGCTAAGCAATATGACAATGATGAATGTGTCATGATGAATGGAATGATGGAAAGTTGCATGGCAATATATCTCGGAATGGCTATGGAAATGCCATAATAGGTAGGTATGGTGGCTGTTTTGAGGAAGATATAAGGAGGTTTATGTGTGAAAGAGCATATCATATCATGGGGTTTGGAAGCACCGGCGAAGTTTGCGCCAACTCTCAATGTGAGAAATGGCAATGCACGGTACCGAAGAGGCTAGCAAGGATGGAAGGGTGAGAGTGCATATAATCCATGGACTCAACATTAGTCATAAAGAACTAACATACTTATTGCAAAAATCTACAAGTCATCAAAAACCTCGGTACTACGCGCATGCTCCTAGGGGGATAGATTGGTAGGAAAAGACCATCGCTCGTCCCCGACCGCCACTCATAAGGAAGAGAATCAAATAACACCTCATGTTTCAAATTTGTTGCATAACGTTTACCATACATGCATGCTATGGGACTTGCAAACTTCAACACAAACATTTCTCAATTTCACAACTACTCAACTAGCACGAGTTTGATATTATTACCTCCATATCTCAAAACAATCATCAAGCATCAAACTTCTCTTAGTATTCAAAACACTCTTAAGAAAATTTTACTAATCTTGAATACCTAGCATATTCGGATTTTAATCAAATTACCATGCTATTAAGACTCTCAAAATAATCTAAGTGAAGCATGAGAGATCCATAGTTTCTATAAAACAAATCCACCATCGTGCTCTAAAAGATATAAGTGAAGTACTAGAGCAAAACAATATAACTCAAAATATATAAGCGAAGCACATAGAGTATTCTAACAAATTCCAAATCATGTATGGCTCTCTCAAAAGGTGTGTACAGAAAGGATGATTGTGGTAAACTAAAAAGCAAAGACTCAAATAATACAAGATGCTCCAAGCAAACTACATATCATGTGGCGAATAAAAATATAGCTCCAAGTAAAGTTACCGATAGAAGTAGACGAGAGAGGGGATGCCTTCCGGGGCATCCCCAAGCTTTGGCTTTTAGGTATCCTTAGATTATCTTGGGGGTTCCATGGGCATACCCAAGCTTAGGATCTTGCCACTCCTTGTTCCATAATCCATCAAATCTTTACCCAAAACTTGAAAACTTCACAACACAAAACTTAAAGTAGAAAATCTCGTGAGCTCCGTTAGCGAAAGAAAATAAAAGGACACTTCAAGGTATTGTAATGAACTCATTCTTTATTTATATTGGTGTTATACCTACTGTATGCCAACTTCTCTATGGTTTATAAACTATTTTACTAGCCATAGATTCATCCAAATAAGCAAACAACACACGAAAAACAGAATCTGTCAAAAATAGAACAGTCTCTAGTAATCTGTAGCTAGCGCAAGATCTGGAACCCCAAAAATTCTAAAACAAATTTCTGGACGTGAGTAATTTATCTATTAATCATCTGAAAAAATAATTAAATAAATAGCACTTTCCAAATAAAAATTACAGCAGTTCTCGTGAGTGCTAAAGTTTCTGTTTTTACAGCAAGTGTAACAAGACTTTCCCCAAGTCTTCCAAACGGTTCTACTTGGCACAAACACTAATTAAACACAAAAAACACAACCAAAACAGAGGCTAGATAAATTATTTATTACTAAACAGGAGCAAATATCAAGGAATAAAAATAAAATTGGGTTGCCTCCCAACAAGCGCTATCGTTTAACGCCCCTAGCTAGGCATAACAATCAAGAATAGATCTAGGTATTGCCATAATAGTAAGATAGATTATTAAAACTTATTTCATATTCTCTACATTCGGCAGCAAGTTTTCTTTGAGGCAAGCAAAAGTAATCGAAAGGGCTATATTTAATGGGACAAAAGTCTCCAAGATCAACCTTGGGAGGTATAGGTTCCTCCTTTGGTCCTTCATATTGCACAAGCAATTCATCATTATAAGCATTCTTTTGACAGAACTTTGTGAGCCTATATTCAAGAGAATATCCTAGTTCATTATTTCAAGTAGCCAAATCATCATTAAGTTCAGAAATTCTATCAACTAAAACATTGGTAGGAACCCTTTTTCTACGATTCTCATTGAAAGCAACATAATCTAGAGATTGAAAGCGCATAATTTCTTCTTGATCAAAGAGGATAGCCTCTATGGGAGGACGGTAAGCGTCCACCCTATATTGTGCAAATATTTCTTTGGCCTCTTTTAATATGAATCTAAACTCATGAGCCAAAAAGATAGCAGTGGCACGCTTAACAGAAGAATGCTCAATATTAGAAAATTCCAGAAAAATCTTTTGTATAGAAGGATGCATGTGCACGAATTGTCTTTCAAGTTCAACTACAAGCATGGAAATAGCATCCGCAAGACTACTAGTTCTATGAAGGATAGAACTACCCATAGAAGGTAAAGCACTGGCACAAGTAAAGAAATCTTGAATAACTCCTTTTCCAATAATATTACCACTACCAACACAGAATCTTTTTATATGTGAGATAGTGGGTTCTTTAGTAGGAGCATCAGAATTATTATTGACAATAGTTTCCCCAATTTTAGACATAGAGGCAGAAGGTAAAGGACTAGCCATAACGACAAGCAAACAAACTAACACACAAGCAAACAAAAAGCAAGCGGGCAAACAGAGGCAAATAGAGAAAGAGAGGGAGGATAAAGAGAGAGAGAGGGCGAATAAAACGGCAAGGGTGAAGTGGGGGAGACGAAAACGAGAGGCAAATGGAAAATAATGTAATGCGGGAGATAAGGGTATGTGATGGGTACTTGGTATATTGACTTTTGCGTAGGCCTCCCTGGCAACGGCGCCAGAAATCCTTCTTGCTACCTCTTGAGCACTGCGTTGGTTTTCCCCGAAGAGGAAGGGATGATGCAGCAAAGTAGCGTAAGTATTTCCCTCAGTTTTTGAGAACCATGGTATCAATACAGTAGGAGGCTACGCGCGAGTCCCTCGTACCTACACAAAACAAATAAATCCTCGCAACCAACGCAAATAAGGGTTGTCAATCCCTATAAGGCCACTTACGAGAGTGAGATCTGATAGAAATGATAAGATAATATTTTTGGTATTTTTATGATAAAAGATGCAAAGTAAAATAAAGGCAAAGTAAATAGCAAAGGAAATAACTAAGTAGTAGGAGATCAATATGATAAAGATAGACCCGGGGGCCATAGGTTTCACTAGTGGCTTCTCTCGAGAGCATAAGTATTCTACGGTGGGTGAACAAATTACTGTTAAGCAATTCACAAAATTGAGCATAGTTATGAGAATATCTAGGTATGATCATGTATATAGGCATCACGTCCGAGATAAGTAGACCGACTCCTGCCTGCATCTACTACTATTACTCCACTCATCGACCGCTATCCAACATGCATCTAGAGTATTAAGTTAAAAACAGAGTAACACCTTAAGCAAGATGACATGATGTAGAGGTCTATACTCATGCAATACGAAGAAAACCCCATCTTGTTATCCTCGATGGCAACAATACAATACGTGCCTTGCTGCCCCTACTGTCACTGGGAAAGGACACCGCAAGATTGAACCAAAAGCTAAGCACTTCTCCCATTGCAAGAAAGATCAATCTAGTAGGCCAAACCAAACTGATAATTCGAAGAGACTTGCAAAGATAACCAATCATACATAAAAGAATTCAGAGAATATTCAAATATTGTTCATAGATAGACTTGATCATAAACCCACAATTCATCGGTCTCAACAAACACACCGGAAAAAGAAGATTACATCGAATAGTTCTCCACAAGAGAGGGGAAGAACGTTGTATTGAGATCCAAAAAGAGGGAAGAAGCCATCTAGCTACTAACTATGGACCCGTAGATTTGAGGCGAACTACTCACACTTCATCGGAGGGTCTATGGTGTTGATGTAGAAGCCCTCCGTGATCGATGGCTCCTCCGGCGGAGCTCCGGAACAGGCCCCAAGATGGGATCTCGTGGATACAGAAAGTTACGGCGGTGGAATTAGGGTTTTGGCTCCGTTTCTGATCATTTGGGGGTACGTGGATATATATAGGAGGAAGGAGTACGTCGGTGGAGCAACAGGGGGCCCACGAGGGTGGAGGGTGCGCCTGGTGGGGGTGGGCGCGCCCCCCTACCTCCTGGCCTCCTGTTTCCTTTCTTGACGTAGGGTCCAAGTCTCTCGGGTCTTGTTCGTTGAGAAAATTATGTTCCCGAAGGTTTCATTACGTTTGGACTCCGTTTGATATTCCTTTTCTTCAAAACCCTAGAACAGGCAAAAAACAGCAATTCTGGGCTGGGCCTCTGGTTAATAGGCTAGTCCCAAAAACAATATATAAGTGGATAATAAAGCCCAATAATGTCTAAAACAGTAGATAATATAGCATGGAGCAAGCAAAAAGTATAGATACGTTGGAGACGTATCATGAGGAAATCTGCTATTGCCTAGGACTTGATAGCTTTCGTTGCCTCAAACTTGATATCCAAGGGAAGGAGTTCAATCACCCACTTTGCCACTCGACCGGTTGCATCTCTGTTGTTCAGAATTTCTGATAATGGCGCGTCACTGATGACTGTAATGGAGTGATCAGAGAAATAATGTGCAACCTTCTTCGTGGTCATGTAAATCCCATAGACAAGCTTCTGATAATGTGGATATCTTTGCTTGGATGGAGTCAGAACTTCAGAAACATAGTATACTGGGCGCTGAACTTTATAGGCTTTTCCTTCTTCTTCCCGCTCGACCGTGATTACTATACTGACAACTTGTCCAGTGGCTGCAATATAAAGCAGTAAAGGCTCTTTGCTGATTGGGGAAGCAAGCAACGACTGGGTGGAAAGCAGGGCTTTGAGTTCTACAAACGCTGCATCAGCTTCAGGGGTCCACTCGAACTTGTCAGATTTCTTCATCAGTCGGTAAAGAGGCAATGCCTTTTCACCGAGGCGATAAAGGAATCGACTCAAGGCGGCCAATCAACCAGTAAGCTTCTAGACATCATGCACACGCACGGGGCGCTTCATCCGGAGTATGGCACCAACTTTCTCTGGGTTCGCGTCGATCCCTCATTCGGAAATGAGGAAGCCGAGCAACTTTTCACTAGGAACTCCGAATGTGCATTTTGATGGGTTAAGCTTGATATCATATCTTCTCAGATTGGCAAAGGTTTCAGCAAGGTCAGTCAGCAGGTCAGAACCTTTACGCGACTTGACCAGAATGTCATCCGTGTATGCTTCTACATTCTGACTGATTTGAGTGAGCAGACACTTCTGAATCATCCTCATGAATGTATCTCCAGCGTTCTTGAGGCTGAACGGCATGGTGACATAACAAAAACACCCGATGGTGTGATGAAAGCTAGTTTTATCTCATCGGGTCCATACAGTCGGATCTAACGGTACCCGGAATAGGCGTCTAGAAAAGACAAACGCTCACACCCCGCAGTCGAGTCAACAATCTGGTCGATGCGAGGGAGAGGAAAATGATATTTTGGGCAGGCCCGATTGATATGCTTGAAGTCAATGCACATGCGAAGTGAGTCATCCTTCTTGGGGACCATAACAACATTGGCGAGCCACCCGGAGTGGTAAATCTGTCGGATGAACTGAGCTGCTAGGAGCCGAGCCACTTCCTAACCAATTGCTTTCCTCTTCTGTACGGCGGACCGTCGAAGATGTTCCTTGACTGGTTTTACTTTCGGGTCGACTCGCAAACGATGCTCAGCCAGTCCCCTAGGTACACCCGGCATGTCAGAAGGTTTACATGCAAAGATGTCCCAGTTCTCACGGAGGAACTGGATGAGCGCTTCTTCCTATTTGCCGTCGAGAGAGGTTGAAATATGAGTAGGAGCAGCATTAGGATCGGTCGGATGAATATGAATCGGCTTGGTTTCACCGGACGACTGAAATGCAGAATCTGTGGCAGGCTTCTTGGAGCACAGCAAATCACTCGGATCTGCATTTTTCTGGTATTCTTGCATTTCGACTGCTGCCATTTGGGCATCGACGATTTTTGAGCCCTTCTGGAAGCACTCTTCTGCCTTCTGCCGATTGCTAGTGATAGTGATCACTCCTTTGGGACCAGGCATTTTCAATTCGAGGTACACGTAACACGGTCGAGCCATGAAACGTGCATAAGCAGGCCTACCCAGAATAGCATGATAAGCACTCTGGAAATCCACTACTTCAAATGTCAACTTTTCCTTGTGGTAATTCTTGGAATCACCGAAAACCATATCAAGGGCGATCTGGCCGAGTGATTCAGCCTTCTTGCCAGGTATAGCGCCATGGAAACTCATATTACTTTCGCTGAGCTTGGACATCAGAATACCCATTCCCTTTAAGGTTTCAGCATAAAGGATATTCAGGCCACTACCACCATCCATCAACACTTTAGTCAGTAGAGTGCCTTCAACAACCAGGTCAACCACCAACTCTTGCCTCCCAGGGGTGGCTATATGTGCTGGATGGTCAGACTGGTCGAACGTGATGGCAGTCTGAGACCACTTCAAATAACTTGGCACTGCTGGAGCAACCATGTTCACTTCTCTGTTGATAACTTTCAATCGACTTTTGCTCTCAACATCAACAAAAATCATCAGAGTGGAGTTGACGTTAGGAAAACCATCATCACCCTCTTCCTTATCCTCACTCTTGTCCAACTCTTTTTCCTTCTCCTTGGGCTGTTTCTCTCGGAACTGCTGGATCAGGAGTCGACACTGTCAAGTCGTGTGCTTAGGATAAATTAGATTACCCTCTTCATCTTTCTTGGTGTGAATGTGACATGGCAAATCCAACACGTCATTTCCGTCTTGATCTTTCACTTTCTCGGGGTTCCAGGGCCCTTTGGTCTTCCCCTTGAACTTTCCTTGAGCCACAACTAAAGCCTCACCAGGAGAAGCTGGCTCGGCCTTACGCTTCTATTTCCGATTGGAAGTACCTCCACCGGTGTCCTGGGCGACTGTTTTGTGCTTGCCACTCCGGAGTCGGTATTCTTCTTCACAGTTAGCGTATTTGGTGGCAATCTCCATCATCCGAGTCAGGGACATATCTCCTGTCCGGCCGAATTTCAGATTCAACTCCCGATACTTGACGCCTTCCTTGAAGGCACAAACTGCTTGGTGATCTGACACATTCTCCACTGTATGGTGTAACATGATCCATCTCTGGATATAGTCTCTCAGGGTTTCATTCGGTTTTTGCACACAACTCTGCAATTCAGTCAACCCCGCTGGTCGCTTGCAAGTACCTTCAAAAGTCCTAACAAACACTCGGGTGAGTTCCTCCCAACTGAATATACTCCCGGGTGCCAACTGGTTCAACCATGCCCTGGCCGAGCCTTCCAACATCAGAGGAAGGTGCTTCATGGCGACTTCATCATTGCCACCACCAATTTGTACAGCCACTTGGTAGTCCTCAAGCCAAGTGTCAGGCTTAGACTCACCCGTAAATTTGTTGGCTCCAGTCACCAACCTGAAATTGGGAGGAATCACTGCGGCCCTGATGGCTCTCCTGAAACACTCGGGACCTGAAACGTGCACTCTGCCGCCAGTCAGATAATCTCTATCATGGCCTTCTCTGTGTGCTCTATTCCTGTCAACCAGACCTTGAACGAGAATTGATCTCGCACAAAGACTGGCTCCCTTGGGTCGATTGGTATTCTTCGCTCGCCGCTGTGAGGGCGTCTGTCATCATGCCGCCGAGGCACATAGGACCCACTCCTCGGAGGAGGTGTGGGCACTCGACGATGGTCATCGTGGCCGAGGCGGTGATCATATTGCTCGTGGTTTTTGTACTGATCTTGCCCGTGTCCACGTCCTTCATGCCGCGGGGCTGATCTAGGGATGTGGGCCGACTCTACCGTATCTGCTATCACATACCTACTATGAATCCTATTCCGCGACTGAGACACTGATGTGTTTTGCTCTCCAGCTGCTCGGAGCAAGGCCCGGATCTGCATCAAACCTCTGCCAGCCTCCGACTGGGAAGGCTGGATTGACTCTGCTATTCAGGCTACAACTGTGAGATTTTGAATCGGAGTGCGGTATACCTGAGTTTGAGGCGGAAAATGCTGCCGTTGACTGGACTCAGGGATCCGCTGCCGAGCACGCTCGTCGAGTGCATGTTGTAGGTTCTCCAGTCGAGTGCGCTCAGCCAGGTTGGCCAGGTGCGCTTCCTCCAAGGCCCGGGCCTCGGGGGTTTCTCCAAGGATAGGAGTATGAAGTGCATCCATATTGCAGCGGCGAAGTTCTTCCCTCCGCTGCGAAGAAAGTGGCTCGGGGCGGTACTCCTCATGAACGCGTGACGGATCGCCGCCGCCATCCCACCGTCGTCGCGGGGGAAGCCAGGAGGACTGGGTGGTCCGTTGACCATCAAGACTTCCGCCGCGGGATCGCTGCTGTCGCACTCGGATGCGGTCTCGACGGAGCCAGTCGACAGGTCGAACATGCCGTAGAGAGTTTCATCGGGCTTGATTGCCGCGACTTGTGAGGTGGCCGACTGGCAGGCCACCGCATGCCTCACCCACCACTGAAGCCGCGACCGATTGGAGCGCTTGCGCCAGCGAATAGCGAGGGACGAGGACACCATAGGAGCTGACCGATACTGGGTCGACGGTTGCCGGAGAAGGACGTCACGGACGCACGCACGAAAGTGCATCGCCCCGCAGATGGGGAGCGCACCGACGTCGAGTGGAGCTTCCTGAAGCTAAGCAGAGTCGTCGGCAACAAAAACGAGCGCGTCGAGACAGATCTCAGGGCCCTCAACCAATCCGCCGGCAGAAACAATGATGATGAGAATCGGGAAAAATCGCAACTCCACCAAAAAGTCGCTAAGACACCTGCCCCACGGTGGGCGCCAACTATCGTGGATCTAAGACTGACAGTAGAATGGGGGTAAGGTATGAGGAGGCAAGATCCTAGCTATGGTGAAGTTGTACACACGAGTTTTACGAGTTCAGGCCCTTCACGGAGGAAGTAACAGCCCTACGTCTTGGTGCCCGGAGGTGGTCGACTGGATTATGTATGCGTGTGTTTACAGGGGGTGCGAACCCTTGTGCTAGTGAAGGGGGGTGGCTTATATAGAGTGCGCCTAGCCCTAGCCAGCTCACGTTACAAGGGTTTCAAGGTACATTAAGAGGGGGCGTTACTAGAAACACTAGCAATAAAGTGATATAAATGTCTATAAAGTCTATGAAGTAAATGTCCGACCGTTGCCGTACAGAGTGACTTTAGATCTTCTGTCTATCGAGTGGAGTTGTCGCGGTCGAGTGACTTCAAGTCTTCCGAGTGGAATGCTTCGAGGTCGAGTGGATTATGCTATCCCTCAAATGCTTCTGGTTTTAGGATGATGTCCTAGGGGGGGGGGTATCTAGGTCAGGCCTATGACCCTACCCTAGGTACATAGCTTCATCACATGGGCCGGACTAATGGGCTGTGAAGAAACAAGACCGAAGACTCTCTTCTCTGTCCGGATGGGACTCTCCTTGGCATGGAAGGCAAGCTTGGCGACCCAATATGAAGATTCCTTTCTCTGTAACCGACCTTGTACAACCCTAGCCCCCTCCGGTGTCTATATAAACCGGAGGGCTTAGTCCGGATAAGGGGACAATCATAATCATAGCCATACATGCTAGACTTATAGGGTATATACATTACGATCTCGTGGTAGATCAACTCTTGTAATACTCATATTCATCAAGATCAATCAAGCAGGAAGTAGGGTATTACCTCCATAGAGAGGGCCCGAACCTGGGTAAACATTGTGCCCCCTGTCTCCTGTTACCATCGACCTTAGACGCATAGTTCGGGACCCCTAACCGAGATCCGCCGGTTTTGACACCGACATTGGTGCTTTCACTGAGAGTTCCACTGTGCCATCCTCAAAAGATTTGATGGCTCCTTCAATCATCTACAACGATGCTGTCCAAGGGGAAGTCTTCCTCCCCGGATAGATCTTCGTGTTCGGTGGCTTCGCACTGCGGGCCAACTCGCTTGGCCATCTGGAGCAGATCGACAGCTACACCCCTAGCCGGCAGGTCAGATTTGGGAGCTTGAACTATGTCGTGGATATCCGTGGAGACTTGATCTTTGACGGATTCAAGACCACGGCAATCACTCCACGTCACCTCGATGAACATGACTTAGATCTGTCATCGGGTCATACCCAGGGAATTGCACTTGTAATCGCTCTAGCCTTGGATCCGTAGCAGGTCGCGCCATCTGAGGACAGGAAGTTCAACCCCGCCACGGAAGCCGCAGACTACACGGTGTTGGAGCCGCACATAGACCTAACTTTCGGTAATGCCTGTGTCACCAGAACCCCGGACTCGTTTCAGGTTATAAGTTCCGAACTATGTGCGTCTGCACATGTCGAGCATGATTGGTCATTGATTGCCGAATTCAGCACCGCAGACATCTTCCGGCACTCACCTTTGGGCGATGTGCTAAACTCATTAAAAAACCTATCCTTAGCGAGGGATTCACAGCCGAACTATATCCGGTTCGGACTAGAAGCTGATGACGGGAAATTTTGCTCCCCACCCGCCACCCACTTTATAGCCACTATTGAAGACTTAATATACATGCTCGATTACGGCTCCGAAGACATCGACGGTATGGACGACGATGCAGAGGAGGAGCATGGACAAAACCCGCCGTTTACCGGACACTGGACGGCCACTTCTTCGTACGAAGTATATATGGTGGATATGCCTAAAGAATCTAATGACGACGACCAAAAAGATCCAGTCAAGGACAAACCTCCTGGGACACAGCCTAAGCGCCGACGTCAGCGGCACCGCTCCAAGTCACGTGTAACATCCCAAATTTTGCAATTTGGAATGTTATACACTAGATCATCATGCATATCATATTTCTTGCATTTTGGTTGATCCTAGAAATTTCACACAACTCAAGGACCCTCGGAGAGAGTTGGAGATTTCGTTACTTTCATATTTGAGAGTTTTCTCGAATTTGAAAAGAGGATCATTTGATTTATTATTTCATCTTCAAACAATTTTCCCTTATCAAAAAAAATATAAGAGAGGGAATAATATGACTTTCCCAAAATTGAGGAAAAATGAAGATTTAATAAATAGATCAAGTTTTGGTTTTGCCGGAATTTTATTCGCATTTTATTTGGATAGGGAAAAATGCGCGTTTTCGAAAATTGCATTTTAGGTCCGGAGAAAAGTTCATTTTGTTCGACTCATTTTTAGGAGTCGGGGAAAGTTTACTTTAGAAATTTTGGAGCTCGTTTAGATTTTCTTTTCTGTGTTTTTCTGCGCGCAAAACCGTTTAAAAAAAATCTAGCAGGCCAGCCGGGCCAAGGCCCAGCCAGCCGGCCAAGCCCAAGCCTCCCCGTCGTGCGCGCCAGCGCAGGAGCGCAGGCAGCCAGGCCGCCGCCTCTTGCCTTCTAGGCCGAATCCTAGTAGGATTCTTAGCCCCCTTTCCTTTGTTTTGTTTTCCTTTTCCTACTCTATTTCTTGTCCCCTACCCCAAGTCTCCTCTCCCCTCCCCAATATAAATACCTCAACACCACCCCCTCTAAACCCATCAAATCAAACCCCAAGCCCTCCACCGCACCCCACACCCGCGCCACCCCACCCCGCGCCCTACACCGCGCCACCCCACACCCGCGCCGCCGCACCTTGCCCACGCCGCCGCCGCACCTTGCCCGCGCCGCCGCCCTACGCCACGCCGCCGGAGCCCCTCGCCGGAGGTTGCCCCGCATCTCTTTTCCTCGGATCGTTTTCTTCTAATCATTCCGATGCTTTTCTTCTCTTCTGATTCGTTTTCTAGATCGGTTTTTCGTTTCGGTTTTCTTCTTCGAAACCCTAGATCGGATTCGTTTTCTTTCCTGATTTAGTTGCCACTGGACCGTTCGCCGGACCGTTCGTCCTAACGAATGTGATCCATCTAGGTTAACGAACGTCCGTTCGTTTAACCGTTCTTCTTTTCCTTCTGTCGGATTTATTTGGCGATCGCGATCTCAGATCCGATCTTCTTTCTTGTCTTTCTTCTCGCTCGTTTATCGAAATCAGGTGATTCAAGCGCCTGGAGTTTCGTTTCGAAACCGCCGTTCCGTCTAATCAACTTAAACAAGTTTTTTCCCCGGTAAAATTTGACCTAGTTTCAACTTTCTAGAACCGAGTTGTTTTCTTCTGCCGTTTGTTTTCCGTTTCTTTGTTCGGTTCGTTCTTTCTTTGCAACCGGAGTTCTTAAATTGAACTTTCTGGTTCGTTCTCTTGTTCGAGTTTTACCTGTGCATTAGATGAGTACTTATTGTGTGCTTGTTGTTTGTCTGCGATAGATCACCTGGATTGCGCCGCTTGTTACTTCGAAACCCTAGGTCTCGCGGATCATCAGCAAGGCAAGTAACACTTTGATCATACCTTTCTACAACCCATGTTTTATTGCATTAGATCAATCCTCACACATTGCATGACTAGGATCTAATTAAATTGTGGGATGGGAAGTAGATGAGGTAGTACCTATTACCTGTTTATTATCAAACCTTTGGGAGTTACTTCTACGTTTGCTTATTATGCCATGCTATGCTAGTAGACGTGGATTGGGTGAGTGATATCCATGACAGATGTGAGTTGATAATTTTAATGGTTTATCTAAGGTGGCAACTTAAACACACATCTGGGTGGATTGAGGCACCTGATATCTATCAGGACTTTCCTGTTTTTTTGGACCGCCACCCAGGCTCAAAGGGATCATAAGATCATTCATACTAGTAACTTCTGTGTGCAGCCACAAGCCATTATGGGCTCTGGCATAGTTGATTAAGTTGTGCGAACTCTTACAGTGGTAGACTAGCAGATGTAGGGGATGTAGGTGTACCGGTCTACCCGATCGTAAGGTGCTAGCGCCTCTGAAAGACTGTGTCTCGGTCATCCGTTTCTCAAACACCATGTAGTGCGAGAAATCCAACGGAGGCGATCGAGTCTTGTGGGGTAAAGTGCGCAAACCTCTGCAGAGTGTACAAACTAATCATGATTAGCCGTGTCCCTGGTTATGGACAACGTACTTGAATATCATGTGAATCTCAACATGTTACTTCTAATTAATATTGTTGGGTTTTAATTGTTCACTTAATTGGGATCGGAATGCTGTCAACCATTCTCGATGTTTCGCAACCACCATGATAGTTAAATAAATTTATTCCTTTGTAGTAGGGAAAAACTGGCTTTACGCAAAACTGTAACCATAGAGTTTTCCACCAGCCATATATGCATATAGTATAGCTGTTTCATTCCATTACTCTCTATGTGTTACTTTGCCAGCATATTCCATGTGCTGACCCGTTTTCGGGCTGCAACTTTCATGTTGCAGACTTTTCAGACGACGAGTAAGATGCTTTAGGTCGTGGTTCTATACTCAGTGATGCCGTTGGAGTTGATGGACCCATTTATCTTCCGAGTCTTCCGCTGTTATCCTTATTAGATGGCCTTAAGCCATACTTATTGTAATAAGTTCTCTTTGAGACAACGATGTAATAAGTGTGTGATTGCCACTCTGCTACAAATCCTTCGATGTACTATGTGGTGTCAGCATTACTGATCCAGGGATGACACCTGAGCACAGAGCGCTTGATCCATTCGGGTCGGGTCGCTACATCACGTCGTGCACAAGATAACAATACCGGCACAGGAGAAGATAATACTCCTGACGGTGCCGACGAGAATTAAGACCCTATTGAAGCAACTTCCAAACAAGAAGAACGGGAAGATGGGCAAGTTAGCCCCGACGAACAGGCCCTAAACGAAGACAAAAAGAGGACAGTAATTATCTTCCGCTCTCCGAGGATGAGGTGAGCCTCGGCAACGAGGATTTCATCGTGCCTGAAGAACCTCTCGAGCAGGAGCGCTTCAAGCGCGAGCTAATAGCCACTGCGAAAAGCCTGAAAAAGAAGCAGGAGCAACTTCAAGCTGATCAAGATCTGCTAAATGATAGATGGACTGATGTCCTGGCAGCCAAAGAATACGGCCTTAAGTGCCCAGCCAAAAGTTACCTGAAGCGCAAATTGCTACCACAGTTCGATGATGAGGCGCTGGAGCCCATACCATCACCATGCAATGGGGCTGACCGACTACCACGTGGTCGGGATAAAGCGGCAACTCAAGCCGAACACCAGCCTACCCTGCCTCATTATAAAGGCAAAGATAAAATAGCTCATGGTCAGACATATGACCTCTGGCAGGACCTGAACAACAGAGCAATGCATACTAGATCGATCTACGAATCGTGAGGACGTACCTCGACACCTATTGACGGCTATCTATTCGGATGTGACAAGCCTAGTCATGCATGGACCGAGCACCGCAGACGGACTCCATCGGAGCTACGTCGCGATGCGGCCCGATATAGAGGCGCCGCACACCCTCTTTGCTTCGCTGATGAAGTAATGGATCACGAATTCCTAGAAGGGCTTAAACCCGTAAATATCGAATCATACGATGGAACAACTGACCCTGTGGTGTGGATCAAGGACTTTATTCTCCACATTCATATGGCTCGTGGAGATGAACTCCACGCCATCAAATACCACCCTTTAAAACTCAAAGGGCCAGCTCGGCACTGGCTAAACAGTCTGCCCAAAAATTCTATTGACACCTAGGAGGACTTGGAAGAGGCCTTCCTTGACAACTTTCAAGGTACATATGTCCGGCTACCAGATGCCGATGACTTAAGTCACATTTTCCAGCAACCCGGGGAGTCAGCCAGGAAGCTCTGGACTAGGTTCTTAGTTAAAAAGAACCAAATCATCGACTGTCCAGACGCGGAAGCCCTAGCGGCCTTCAAACATAGCATCCGGCACGAGTGGCTCGCTCGCCAGCTCGGCCTAGAAAAACAACAATCCATGGCAGCCCTTACCGCTCTGATGACCCGATTTTGCGCGGGAGAAGACAGCTGGCTCGCTCATAGAAGCAACAACACCAGCGATCCGGGCACTTCCAAAGTCCGGGACAGCAATGGCAAACCACGACACAGTAAATACAAACGCCGCAATGATAATGAAAGAATGCATGACACAACGGTTAACGCCGGATTCAGCGGCCCCAAATCCGGTCAACGGAAGAAGCCACTCAAGGCAAACAGAGATGGGCCATCAAATTTGGACAAGATATTGGACCAGCCCTGCCAGATTCATGGCCACCCCGACAAACCAGCTAATCATACCAACAGAAGCTATTGGGTCTTCAAGCAGGCTGACAAGCTCAATGCCGAACACAAGGGGAGGAGGCCGCCAGGCATATCTATAATTTTTGATTGCTCCATGCTATATTATCTACTGTTTTAGACATTATTGGGCTTTATTATCCACTTTTATCCAGGTCAATCCTACCAACTAGGTATGCCGACTTACCAGGCACAACTCCATGAAAAACAGTATTGGATGTTTTAAGACTTTTGTCAGTCAACCCCATGCGACGGAACGTCTCATAATAAAGGATGTTGATGCTACTGCCTCCGTCCATGAGCACTTTAGTGAATTTGTATCGGCCAACCTGAGGTGCCACCACCAAAGGCAGATGACCCGGATTATCAACCCCGGGAGAGTGGTCTTCCCTACCCCATACGATAGGCTGCTCAGACCATCTTAAATAACGTGGAACTGCCGGTTCAACAACATTTACATCCCTCTTATGAAGTTTTTGGTCCCTTTTGCAAAAACTGGTGGTGAATACGTGATACTGCCCACTGTTCAACTGTTTTGGGTTGCTCTGATACCCGGACTATTGTTGCTGCTGATTACCTTGGCCGGATTGCTGATTATAGCCGCCCTGACTGCCTTGAGGGCCCTGGCCGTGAAAACCGCCACCGCCTGAGCTGGCGCCCGGGCCATGAAAGCCGCCACCGCCTGAGCCGCCGCCAGGTCCGTGGTTACCATCAAACATGTTGGAATTCTTAAAAGCCTTCATGATTGTACAGTCTTTCCAAAGATGGGTAGCGGGCTTCTCCCGGGTGTCGTGTCTTGGACAAGGTTCATTTAGCAGCCGCTCAAGGGTGGGACCTGACCCGCCAGAGCGAGGAGGTGGCCTCCCCTTGCGTCGTTGATTGTTTCCCTGTGCATTGGTGTTAGCCACAAACTCCAAACTGTTGTCGGCCTTACGTTTATTACCTCCTTGATTCACCGGGTTGTGCTGGTGACCCTTGCCGTTGCCGTTCTTATTTCCCTTCCCTCTCTTCTCTTCACCAGACGCGGGGTCCTTGGTACTGTCAGAATCAACGTACTTGACCAGAGCCGCCATCAGCTGGCCCATGTCATTACAATCACGCTTGAGTCGCCCCAGCTTCTATTTCAGAGGTTCAAAACGGTAATTTTTCTTCAACATTAAGACCACGGAGCCGGCATCCATCTTATCAGATGAATGTATTATTTCCTTGACCCGACACACCCAATGGGTCGTGGATTCGCCATCCCCTTGCTTGCAGTTAGTCAAGTCCACGATCGACATGGGCTGCTTACAGGTATCTTTGAAGTTCTGAATGAACCGGGCTTTTAACTCTGCCCATGAGCCGGTGGAGTTGGGTGGCAACCCCTTCAACCAAGTGCGAGCTATTCCATCCAACATCATTGTGAAGTATTTAGCCATTGGTGCGTCACTGACCTCCAATAACTCCATGACTATCTCGTAACTTTCAATCCATGCTCCGGGCTGCAGGTCGACTGTGTAATTAGGTACCTTACGAGGCCCCTTAAAGTCCTTTGGCAAACGCTCATTATGCAGAGCCGACACCAGACAAGGGACACCTCTGTCCTTGTGGCCACGCCTGCTTCAACAGAGGTCGCTGGATAAACCGGAGAAGCTTGGTGAGCCGCCAGCTCAGCTGCTGTTGAACTGCCCGCTCAGCCTCTTGACGGATCCTCTCCTGGTCCACCAAGTTAAGAGCTCCACCCTGGGCCGGGTCATGCCCGCGTGGTTGGTTACGGCGTTGGGCGTTGCTTGACATGGCCGCTGAGTCCATATGCCTGCTATAGCTCGGGATCCGGCTTGGGCGAGGGGTTGAATGGATTCTGTCTTGACTATAAGAGTATACATCCTGTTGTGCCAGAGCCGTCTGAAGAAGTTCTCTGACCCTTCGTGTTTCGATCGTTGTTGGAGAGTCGCCTTCCATCGGGAGAGCCGCCAAATGAGCCGACACAGCGACAAGATTCTCTAAAGGATTAGAAAAGTGACCCAGTTGTATTAGTGTGTAACGAGACGGACCGGTATTCACACGGGGGGTTCCATGGCCCGCGGTTGAACCGGCGCCCCAGTCCCACGTGTTGTGATCCGGTTTGCCTCCGGCGGGTTACTGGGACCAGCCCCAGGTGTATGGAAGAGGTTCCTAGGATCATAAGTTAGAGGCGGACATGATTGAGCCTTTTGGTGCCTTCTCCTCATGACCTCATTTGATGCGTTTAGATCCACCGAGAGCCGGAAAGTCTCTGCTTGAAGCTGCTGAGCTCGAGCATCTAGAGCCGCCTGCTCTGCCGCCATCATTACGTCCTCCGCTGTTAAATCCTCCTTAGCTTGTGCTACCTCCCCACGTAACCGTGCCACCTCTACATCGTGATGAGCCTTATATGCCGGCTTAACCACGGCGACTAACAAGGTCGTCATCTTATCCATGAGATCCATTAGCACCTGAGCCGGTGGGCGCACGGGGTCTCCGGTCCCGGCTGCTGCTGATCCGGTGGTTACCGCCGCCGCGGCCATAGAATTCTGACCGGGTTGAGTGCCAACCATGTAGACCCCGGCTCGATTCGGTGGCTCAGAGGTGTCCGGAATACTGCTGCCATCGGAACAGCCCCCAAGCCCGCCATCCTGCAGTTGATACAATGAATCCATCTCACCTGTGGACGACTCGCTGTCAGAGTGGACAGCTGTCTCACTGCCATCCACAGATCCTTCAGAAAGCTCCCCTCCATGGATGCAACCTATGAAGGCACGCCTTCCGGCCGGCTGAGCCCGGGCGGGTCTCGCACGCTGAGCCATTTCGATGAGGTCGATGCAGACGTCCGGCTCAGGGCCCGGCTCGCTGATCCGACCGATGAAGACGTGGATTCCGCCGAAGGGGACCCGGTACCCGTACTCGATTGAGCCAACCTCGGGGCCCCAGCCTGCGTCGTCGATGTAGAGGTTGTCGCGACGACTCTTGGTCATCCGGCCCACAACGTATCCCTTGAGCCCTTCGAAGCTGCCCTTCAAGAACTCAAATCCACCGTGCGCTGGCCTCATGGTGGGCGCCAACTGTCGTGGAATCGTCACGGCAGATGTCCTAGTGAAAGGACTTAGTAGTGGAGCCATCGCAACTAGGAAGCTTAAAGGGGTTAATCGGGACAAAGGACACGAGAGGTTTATACTAGTTCGGCCCCTTGTGGTGAAGGTAAAGCCTAGTCCAGTTGTTGTGGTATTGCTAGGTTTCGATGACCAAGGAGCGAAATATGCTAGCTTGGCTCTTGATCTATTGTTTCTTGCCCTAAGCCGCCGCTGGGTCGTCCCCTTATATACATGGGTTGACGCCCTGTGGCCTACAGAGTCCCGGCCGGCTCATACAACGTGTCCGGCTCGGTAACGTCTTTTACATGCCTTACTTTACAAGTCTAATCATACATGGCAGTTTATACTCATGGGCCTTAAACCGCCTATGGCCTTCGGCCTACTACAACCTTATCATAAACCGTCACCTTGTATATTCTTCGGGCTTCCTTTAGTTAACCCGCCATTGCTATTGACCCGGCCTCTCCTGGGCAAGTCATACCACGTAGTTATATCCCCAACACAGCTGCTAAACTTGAGAATATTCTTTGGCTCCCCTTGTATCGAATCAATAAATTTGGGTTGAATACTCTACCCTCGAAAACTGTTGCGATCCCCTATACTTGTGGGTTATCAAGACTATTTTCTGGCGCCGTTGCCGGGGAGCATAGCTCTATTCTTTGAGTCACATGGGATTTATATCTGCTTATCATTATGAAGAACTTGAAAGATCAAAGAACCAAGATTTTCCCCTCAACTATGAGGGGAGGTAAGGAACTGGCATATAGCTCTGCACTTGATCCACCTTCTGTTTTGAGTAAACTTGCGACACCTACACATGCTATGGATTCCGATAGGTCGCATGTTATCGATGATGCCACTTCTGCTTTGCATGATACTTATGATGAAACCACTTCTATGCCTGATACTACTGTGCCACTTGGTGAATTTCTTGATGAACAACTTGCTAGGGCTAGAGAGAATGAAATTATTGAAACTGATAGTATTGATGAAAGTGACGATGAAGATTCTCCCCCTAGATATGGATTGCATGTTGTTCCTGAGGGTTATGTTATAGATTTATATCTGTTTATCATTATGAAGAACTTGAAAGATCAAAGAACCAAGATTTTTCCCTCAACTACGAGGGGAGGTAAGGAACTGCCATCTAGCTCTGCACTTGATTCCTGTTCTGTTTTGAGTAAAATTGTGACACCTACACATGCTATTGATTCCGATAGGTCGCATGTTATTGATGATACCACTTCTGCTATGCATGAGACTTAAGATGAAACTACTTCTATGCCTGATACTACTGTGCCACTTGGTGAATTTCTTGATGAACTACTTGCTAGGGCTAGAGAGAATGAAATTATTGAAACTGATAATATTGATGAAAGTGATGATGAAGATTCTCCCCCTAGATATGAATTTCCTGTTGTTCCTGAGGGTTATGTTATGGATGAAGAAACTGCTAGAGACTTTCTTGCCTGCAATGATAGAAGTGATCTTAAGAAGTTATTAGCTAAGCTTAAAGAAATAATGTGAATGCTAGAATGAAATATGATCCTGCTTATGCTACTTCACCTATCTTTATTACTGATAAGGATTATGATTTCTCAGTTCATCCTGATATAATTACTTTGGTTGAATCTGATCCTTTTTATGGCTATGAATCTGAAACTATTGTGGCACATCTTACTAAATTAAATGATATAGTGAAGGAAATATGCCCTAGAGGCAATAATAAAGTTATTATTTATTTCCTTATAATCATGATAAATGTTTATTATTCATGCTAGAATTGTATTAATCGGAAACATAATACATGTGTGAATACATAGACAAACAAAGTGTCACTAGTATGCCTCTACTTGACTAGCTCGTTAATCAAAGATGGTTATGTTTCCTAACCATGAACAATGAGTTGTTATTTGATTAACGAGGTCACATCATTAGTTGAATGATCTGATTGACATGACCCATTCCATTAGCTTAGCACCCGATCGTTTAGTATGTTGCTATTGCTTTTCTTCATGACTTATACATGTTCCTATGACTATGAGATTATGTAACTCCCGTTTGCCGGAGGAACACTTTGGGTGCTACCAAACGTCACAACGTAACTGGGTGATTATAAAGGAGCATTACAGGTGTCTCCAAAGGTACATGTTGGGTTGGCGTATTTCAAGACTAGGATTTGTCACTCCGATTGTCGGAGAGGTATCTCTGGGCCCTCTCGGTAATACACATCACATAAGCCTTGCAAGCATTGTAACTAAGATGTTAGTTGTGAGATGATGTATTACGGAACGAGTAAAGAGACTTGCCGGTAACGAGATTGAACTAGGTATTGGATACCGACGATCGAATCTCGGGCAAGTAACATACCGATGACAAAGGGAACAACGTATGTTGTTATGCGGTCTGACCGATAAAGATCTTCGTAGAATATGTAGGAGCCAATATGGGCATCCAGGTCCCGCTATTGGTTATTGACCGAAGACGTGTCTCGGTCATGTCTACATTGTTCTCGAACCCGTAGGGTCCGCACGCTTAAGGTTACGATGACAGTTATATTATGAGTTTATGCATTTTGATGTACCGAAGGTTGTTCGGAGTCCCGGATGTGATCACGGACATGACGAGGAGTCTCGAAATGGTCGAGACATAAAGATTGATATATTGGAAGCCTATGTTTGGATATCGGAAGTGTTCCGGGTGAAATCGGGATTTTACCGGAGTACCGGGAAGGTTACCGGAACCCCCCGGGAGCTAAATGGGCCATGATGGGCCTTAGTGGAAAAGAGAAGAGGCAGCCCTACATGGGCTGTGCGCCTCCCCCTTCCCCTAGTCCTATTAGGACTAGGAGAGGTGGCCGGCCCCCTCTCTCTCTTTTCCCCCTCCGCGAATCCTATTCCAACTAGGATTGGGGGGGGGGGAATCCTACTCCCAGAGGGAGTAGGACTCTCCTGGCGCGCCCCTTGTGGCCGGCCAGCCTCCCCCCTTTGGTCCTTTATATACTGAGGTAGAGGCACCCTAGAACACACAAGTTGATCCACGTGATCTATTCCTTAGCCGTGTGCGGTGCCCCCAGCCACCATAATCCTCGATAATACTGTAGCGGAGTTTAGGCGAAGCCCTGCTGCTGTAGTACATCAAGATCGTCACCACGCTGTCGTGCTGACGGAACTCTTCCCCGACACTTTGCTGGATCGGAGTCCGGGGATCGTCATCGAGCTGAACGTGTGCTCGAACTCGGAGGTGCCGTAGTTTCGGTGCTTGATCGGTTGGATCGTGAAGACGTACGACTACTTCCTCTACGTTGCGTCAATGCTTCCGCAGTCGGTCTGCGTGGGTACGTAGACAACACTCTCCCCTCTCGTTGCTATGCATCACATGATCTTGCGTGTGCGTAGGAAATTTTTTGAAATTACTACGAAACCCAACATATAGCTGCCCTATTCACTAATGATGAGAAAACTCGCTACTATTATATCCTTAAATTATTTCCGTTCTCATTAAAGGGTGATGCTAAGATATGGTTTAATTCTCTTGATCCTGGTTGTGTGCATAGTCCCCAGGATATGATTTATTACTTTTCTGCTAAATATTTCCCAGCTCATAAGAAACAAGATGCTTTATGGGAAATATATAATTTTGTGCAAATTGAAGAAGAGAGTCTCCCACAAGCTTGGGGGAGGCTTCTCCAATTACTTAATGCTTTGCCCGATCATCCTCTGAAGAAAAATGAAATACTTGATATCTTTTATAATGGACTAACCGGTGCTTCCAGAGATTACCTGGATAGTTGTGCTGGTTGTGTTTTCAGGGAAAGAACAGTTGATCAAGCTAAAATTCTATTGAATAATATGTTGACCAATGAAAATAATTGGACACTTCCTGAACCAACTCCTAAGCCAACTCCGAAGAAAAGGGGTATTCTATTTCTCAGTCCTGAAGATATGCAAGAGGCAAAGAAATCTATGAAAGAAAAAGGTATAAAAGCTGAAGATGTTAAGAATTTACCACCTATTGAAGAAATACATGGTCTTAATTCATCACCTGTTGAAGAAATACACGGTCTCGATAACCCGACACAGGTAGTAAAGGTAAATTATCTCTATAGATTTGATGAAGGTGATATTCCTCGTAACAAGTCTGCTAGCCAATGCTTAGATGAGTTTGATAATTTTATTGTTAAACAAGAAAATTTTAATGCTTATGTTGGTAGACAATTGAAACATAATGCTTATATGATTGAACACTTGAGTGATTATATGGCTAGTGTTAAAGGTGAACTTAAACTTATTAGCAAACATGCTTCTATGGTTACCACTCAAGTAGAACAAGTACTTAAAGCTCAGAATGATTTGCTCAATGAATTAAATAGTAAGAAAAATAATAATGTTGTTAGAGTTGTGACTAGAGGTGGTAAAATGACTCAGGAACCTTTGTATCTTGAGGGCCATCCTAAGAGAATTGAGCAAGATTCTCAGAGAACTAATATAGATGCACCTAGTCCTTCTAAAAGGAAGAAAAAGAAAAATGATAGGACTTTGCATGCTTCTAGTGAACCTGTTGTTGACACACCTGAGAATCCCAATGATATTTCTATCTCTAATGCTGAAACACAATCTAGTGATGAACATGAACCTAGTGATAATGTTAATGATGATGTTCATGTTGATGCACAACCTAGCAATGACAATGATGTAGAGGTTGAACCTGCCGTTGATCTTGATAACCCACAATCAAAGAATCAACGTTATGATAAGAGAGACTTTGTTTCTAGGAAGCACGGTAAAGAAAGAGAACCATGGGTTCAGAAACCCATGCCTTTTCCTCCTGAGCCATCCAAGAAAAAGGATGATGAGGATTTTGAGCGCTTTGCTGAAATGATTAGACCTATCTTTTTGTGTATGCGTTTGACTGATATGCTTAAAATGAATCCTTATGCTAAATATATGAAGGAAATTGTTACAAATAAGAGAAAGATACCGGAAGATGAAATTTCCACCATGCTTGCTAATTATACTTTTAAGGGTGGAATACCAAAGAAACTTGGAGATCCTGGAGTACCAACTATACCATGCTCCATTAAAAGAAACTATGTTAAAACTGCTTTATGTGATCTCTGAGCCGGTGTTAGTGTTATGCCTCTCTCTTTATATCGTAGACTTGATTTGAATAAGTTGACACCTACTGAAATATCTTTGCAAATGGCTGATAAATCAACTGCTATACCTGTCGATATTTGTAGGATGTGCCTGTTGTGGTTGCAAACATTACTATTTTAATGGACTTTGTTATTCTTGATATTCCCGAGGATGATAGTATGCCTATTATTCTTGGAAGACCCTTTTTGAATACTGCAGGGGCTGTTATTGATTGCACCAAAGGCAATGTCACTTTTCATGTTAATGGTAATGAGCATATGGTACACTTTCCGAGGAAACAACCTCAAGTCCACAGTATCGATTCTATTGGAAAAATTTCAACAATCACTATCGGAGGTGTTGAATTTCCTCTTCCCACTATCAAGAAGAAATATTATATTCTTATTGTTGGGGACATGTATATCCCCGTTGAGGTAACCTAGTGTTATTCGAAATTTCTCCGGTCCCATGTTATTCGGAATGAGTGTGTTAACAAGACTTGATCAACCTTGTTAGTGGATTCCTTTTGAAGAACATGAGATGGATGAAGTTAGAATACACAACTCTCTGCACCCTCTTTTTACTTTCTATTATTCATATTAAATAAAGCAAAATTATTATATTTTCTGTTAGTTTTCTGAATTATCCATGCAATGAAAAATACCCCGAAAATAAAAGTTCTCCAAATGCCCTGAAATTTAAATATGATTTTTTCTAGAAAATTTGAGAATATCTGGCACTAAGAACACAACAGGGGGGCAAGCACCTGGCCACGAGGGTCCAGGGCGCGCCCACCCCCTGGGCACGCCCCCTGCCTTGTGGGCCCATGGTGGCTCCCCTCCACTTATTCCAGCTACCACACACTCCTTCTTCCTCCCAAAAAATCACTAGCCAGCTCAAACCCGAGTCCAAGCTCATCTTGCTGCCATTTTTGATCTCCTTGCTCAAAGCTCCATTCACAAAACTGCTTTGGGGGATTGTTCTTTGGTATGTGACTCCTCCAATGGTCCAATTAGTTTTTGTTCTAGTGCTTTATTCATTGCATATTTTTGCTGCTTAGGTGACCCTGTTCTTGAGCTTGCATGTCCAATTTATGTGGTAAAAAGTAGTTTTAACGCATGATATTGCCTCTAGGAACTTGTAGGAGTACTTGCTATCAATATTGTTGGGTTTGGTTCACTTTTATTTTGAGTTACTAGAAATTTCAGAAATTTTTCAGAGGAAGAAATATGTTTAGGAAAATGTACCAAGGTGGTTCTGCAAGGAAGCAAGGACCCAGACTCGCAATACGCGATGCGGACGAGGAACCACCAAGGGATGCTCAGGTGCGGCCCTGTGAATGGTCGTCAGAGGACTTCATGGTTCGAGCGGGAATCAAGGAGGAATTTGAAGCTTATGTGCGTAATGCTGATATTGAGAGCTTCGAGGCAGATAAGTGCAGTCAATACCTCCATTTAACTGATTCATTTGTGAGAAGGTTTAAATTTTCATCATCACACAATTCTCAAATTGTCCTGTTCGATCTTTATGATAAATCTTATACCATGGACTTACAAGATTTTAACACTGCTTGTAAACTCCCACAGTGGGCTGATGTTAGTGTACCTCACAAGTCTGAATTTAGAGATTTTCTTGCTAGTATAACTGTGGGGGAATCTAGGGATCTGACGCAAGCTACCATAGGGAGCATTCATTTTCCTGCTATACATTATTTCTCTCTCTTCATAGGTAGATGCATTAATGGTAAATATGAAGCATGTCACATGTGTGTGCCTGATCTTAGCGTTCTCAGAAGCGATGTTTTAGGAGATAAACAATACAACTTGGGGGCTATCGTTGCACGTAGGTTGCATAATAATCGTATTCATGGAGATTCCTTTGGTGGAATTTATGCAACCCGTATAGCTAAGTTTCTTGAGATACCCATTCGTGGAGATGATATTGAGTTGCCTCCTTCTTATCTAGATTATGATGCTATAGTTCGTCATCAGTTTGTTGAGAGGAATGATTAGTTCCTCCAGTACCGACTAATCTTTGACAGATGACGCACCTATCACGTCGCTCTCCCTGCTCCTACTCTCTTTGACTTTCAGGCAAATTAAGGGGAGATATGTTATAACCAGGGAGGAGGCGACCGAGTACGAGAGGAGGGCGGAGACAGCTCGCCTCCAAGCTGCAGCTCATCAGGCAATTGCCGTTGCATCTCAGTACGACCCCACCTACAACTTTGGATATCCTCCAGGCCAGCCGTGGCCATAGACCAACTTAGGCCAAAAGCCTAAGCTTGGGGGAGTACGTATTTCTCACCGACATTACATGCATGTTCACACACTCATGCTAGTTGTCGGTGCTCATACTTTTTCATTGTAATATCCATGCTAGTTTATTTCCCTTCTTATGCTTTCTTCTTGTGTGTTTGATAAACCTTAAGAAAAACCAAAAAAACTAGTTGTAGCTTTTAGTTAGTTTACTTTCCATGCCGGTAGTAGTAGTAATTAAAAATAAAACCCAAAAATATTTCTCGTTCTTCTTTTGCTTGTTGGGAGCTTTCCCATGTAAATAGTTTTGTTTCTTTTCTGTTTTTTGGGGGTCGAGAGGAGAAGACCATGATCAAAATGTTAAGTGGCTCTTATATGAATTATTGTTGATATAACAAAGAGCCCATATTACCTTGTCTTCTCTCTTGAATTGAATGTTTGCAGATTCCAGCTTAGTCCAATGCACGTGCACTATAATTATTATCCACACTATTCGGTCGTGCGAGTGAAAGGCAATAATGATGATTATATGATGAACTTATTGAGATGAGAAAAGCTGGTATGAACTTGACCTCTCTTGTTTTTGTAAATATGATTAGTCCATTGTTCCTGATTCACCCTATTATGAAGGAAACATATTTGCAATGACAATTAGAGATTGTAGTTGCTTATGCCATGCTTAATTATCTAGGAGTTTATAATGGTTTACCTTGCATGCCAACATGCTATTAAAATGGTTGTGATGTGGTATGATAGGGCGGTATCCTCTTTTGATGATTCGAGTGGCTTGACTTGGCACATCTTCACGCATGTAGTTGAAACAAAATCAACATAGCCTCTACAATATTTATATCCTACTCATGCTTGTATTTGGTGTTGATTAATTTTAATGCATGTTCATGACTATTGTCGCTCTCTAGCTGGTCGCTTCCCAGTCTTTTTCTAGCCTTCACTTGTACTAAGAGGGAATACTGCTTATGCATCCAATTCCATAAACCCCAAAGTTATTCCATATGAGTCCACCATACCTACCTATATACGGTATCTACCTGTCGTTCCAAGTAAATTTGTATGTGCCAAACTCTAAACCTTCAAAAAACATTCTGTTTTGCATGCTCGAATAGCTCATGTATCAACTAGGGCTGTATGTATCTTCCATGCTAGGCGGGTTATTCTCAAGAGGAGTGGACTCCGCTCCTCACTCACGAGAAAATGGCTGGTCACCGGGACGCCCAGTCCCATGCTTTATGCAAATCAAATCAAAATAACTGCAAACAAAACTCCCCCGGGACTATTGTTAGTTGGAGGCACTCGTTGTTTCAAGCAAGCCATGGATTGATGCTTGTTGGTGGAGGGGAAGTATAAACTTTACCATTCTATTTGGGAACCGCCTATAATGTGTGTAGCATGGAAGATATTGAGATCTCTCGGTTGTTATGTTGACAATGAAAGTACACCGCTCAAAATATTATTCATATCTATTTCAAAACCGAGCTCTGGCACCTCTACAAATCCCTGCTTCCCTCTGTGAAGGGCCTATCCATTTACTTTTATGTTGAGTCATCATCCTCTTATGAAAAAGCACCAGTTGGAGAGCACCACTGTCATTTGCATCCATTACTGTTAGTTTACATTGAGTATGACTTGACTGAATCTCTTTTACCATGAATTACAATGTCTAGTCAGTCCTTGATCTTTAAAGGTGCTCTGCATTTATGTTTTGTGGTCTCAGAAAGGGCTAGCGAGATACCATCTTGTCATATCATATCATGATTGTTTTGAGAAAGTGTTGTCATCTGAGATTTATTATTATTGCTCGCTAGTTGATTATGTCATTGATATGAGTAAACATGAGACCTAAGTGTTATTGTGAATACGGTCAGTTCATAATCTTTGCTGAAAACCTGAATGCTGGCTTTACATATTTACAACGACAAGAGCAAACAGAGTTTGTAAAAGTTTTTCTTTGTCACTTTTAGTTTATCAACTGAATTGCTTGAGGACAAGCAAAGGTTTAAGCTTGGGGGAGTTGATACGTCTCCGTCGTATCTACTTTTCCAAACACTTTTGCCCTTGTTTTGGACTCTAACTTGCATGCTTTGAATGGAACTAACCCGGACTGACGTTGTTTTCAGCAGAATTGCCATGGTGTTATTTTTGTGCAGAAATAAAAGTTCTCGGAATGACCTAAAAATCAACGGAGAATTATTTTGGAATATATAAAAAATACTGGAAGAAAGATCCACGTCAGGGGGCCCACACCCTGTCCACGAGGGTGGGGACACGCCCTACCCTCTAAGCGTGCCCCCTGCTTCGTGGGCCCCTGATGCTCCACCGACCTCAACCCTGACTCCATATATTCAATTTCGGCGAGAAAAAAAATCAGAGAGAAGGATTCATCACGTTTTACGATACGGAGTCGCCGCCAAGCCCTAAACTCTCTTGGGAGGGTTGATCTGGAGTTCGTTTGGGGCTCCGGAGAGGGGAATCCATCACCATCGTCATCATCAACCTTCCTCCATCACCAATTTCATGATGCTCACCGCCGTGCATGAGTAATTCCATCGTAGGCTTGCTGGACGGCGATGGGTTGGATGAGATTTATCATGTAATCGAGTTAGTTTTGTTAGGGTTTGATCCCTAGTATCCACTATGTTCTGAGATTGATGTTGCTATGACTTTGCTATGCTTAATGCTTGTCACTAGGGCCCAAGTGCCATGATTTCAGATCTGAACCTATTATGTTTTCGTCAATATATGAGAGTTCTTGATCCTATCTTGCAAGTCTATAGTCACCTATTATGAGTTATGATCCGTTAACCCCGAAGTGACAATAATCAGGATACTTACCAGTGATGACCGTAATTTGAGGAGTTCATGTATTCACTGTGTGTCAATGCTTTGGTCTGGTACTCTATTAAAAGGAGGCCTTAATATCCCTTAGTTTCCAATAGGACCCCGCTGCCACGGGAGGGTAGGACAAAAGATGTCATGCAAGTTCTTTTCCATAAGCATGTATGTCTATATTCAGAATACATGCCTACATTACATTGATGAACTGGAGCTAGTTCTGTGTCACCCTAGGTTATGACTATTACATGATCGATCGCATCCGGCATAATTCTCCATCATCGATCCAATGCCTATGAGCTTTTCATATATTGTTCTTCGCTTATTTACTTTTCCGTTGCTACTGTTACAATCACTATAAAACTAAAAATATTACTTTTGTTACCGTTACCACTACTATCATATTACTTTGCTACTAAAAACCTTGCTGTAGATATTAAGTTTCCAGGTGTGGTTGAATTGACAACTCAGCTGCTAATACTTGAGAATATTCTTTGGCTCCCCTTGTGTCGAATCAATAAATTTGGGTTGAATACTCTACCCTCGAAAATTGTTGCGATCCCCTATACTTGTGGTTTATTAGGCCCTGAGCCGGACATCTGCACGGACATCATCAAGATGGCTCAGCGCGCGAGACCCGCCCGGACTCAGCCCGCCATGAAGCGTGCCTTCGTGGGATGCATCCATGGAGGAGAATTTTCTGAAGGATCTGTGTCTGGCGGTGAGATGGCCATCTGCTCTGACGGTGGATCGTCCACAGGTGAGACGGATTCATTATATCAAGTGCAAGACGGTGGGCTTGGGGGCTGTTCCGATGGCAGCAGTATTACGGACCCCTTTGAGCCGCCAAGCAGAGCAGGGATCTTCATGACTGGCACGCAACCCATTCAAAACTCTACGGCTGCGGCAGCAATAACCTCCTGGTCAGTGGCGGCCAGGGCAGGGGGCCCTGCGCGCCCGCCGGCTCCGGTGCTGATGGATCTCATGGATAGGATGATAGCCCTCTTGACTGTCGTGGTTAACCCGACGGATCAGGCTCAACACGATGCGGAAGTGGCACGGTTACGTGAGGAGGTAGTACAAGCCAAGGAACACCTAGCAGCGGAAAACGCCAGGATGGCCATAGAGCGGGCGGCTTTGGATTCAATTAGAGGCTTTTCAGCTCATGATGGTTCTAAACGCATCAAATGAGGTCATGAGGAGAAGACACCAGAAGGCTCAATCACGTCTGCCTCTGACTTACAATCCTAGAATCCTCTTCCGCACACCCGGTGCAGGCCCCAGTAACCCGCCAGAGGTAAACCGGATGGCAACGCCCGGGGCTGGAACGCCAGTTCAGCCACGGGTGATGGAACCTCCTGATATGAATACTGCCCCACCTCCTTATGTACCAACACCACCGGGTCATTATTCTAACCCTTTGGAGAACACGATCGCTGCGGCAGCACGACTGGCGGCTCTCCCAGCAGAGGGTGACTCTCCGACAGTGATTGAAACTCGAAGGGTCAGAGAACTTCTTCAGACGGCTCTGGCGCAGCAGGAGGCATATTCTTATAGCCGAGACAGGATTCATTCGACCCCTCTCCCAAGCCGGAGCCCGAGTTATAGTAGGCACATAGATTCAGCAGCTGTTTCAAGCAATGCCCGGTGCCGTGACCAGCCGTGCGGGCATGACCCGACACGTGATGGGGCTCTTAACTTGGTTGGTCAAGACATGATCCGTCAAGAGGTTGAGCGGGCGGCTCAACAGGCAGCTGAGCAGGCGTCTCAGCGGGCGGCTCACCAGTCTTTTCCGGTTCATCCGACGACCTCTATTGAAGCAGGCGTGGCCACAAGGACTGGAGGTGTCCCTTACTTGGTACCGGCTCTACATAATGAGTGTTTGCCCAAGGATTTCAAGGGGCCTTGAAAGGTGCCTAATTACACGGCCGATTTATAGCCAGGGGCGTGGATTGAAAGCTATGAGATGGCCATGGAACTATTGGAGGTCAGTGACGCGGCGATGGCCAAGTACTTCACAATGGTGTTGGATGGAACGGCCCGCACCTGGCTGATGGGGGTGCCACCCAATTCCATTGGTTCATGGGTAGAATTAAAAGCCTGGTTTATTCAGAATTTCAAAGACACATGCAAGCAGCCTGTGTCAATTGTGGATTTAACTAACTGTAAACAAGAGGAAGGAGAGTCGATGACCCATTGGGTGCGCTGGGTCAGAGCCATAATACATTCATTTGATAAGATGGACGCCGGCTCTCCAGTCTTAATGTTGGAGAAAAATGCCGTTTTACGCCTCTGAAACAGAAGCTGGGGCGGCTCAAACGCAATTGTAATGACATGGGCCAGATGATGGCGACTCTAGTCAAGTATGCCGACTCTGATAGTACCAAGGATCCCGAGTCTGACGAGGAGAAGACAGGGAAGGGGAAGAAGAATGAAAAGGGTCATCAGCATAACCTGACAAATCAAGGAGGCAATAATAAACGTAAGGCTGACGGTAGCTTGGATTTTGTGGCTAACACCAATGCATAGGGCAACAATCAGCAACGTAAGGGGAGGCCACCTCCTCGGTCTGGCAGGTCAGGTCCCACTCTTGATAAGTTGTTAAATGAGCCTTGTCCAAGGCACGGTACTCAGCAGAAACCGGCCACTCACCTGTGGAAGGACTGTATGATCATGAAGGCTTTCAAGAACTCTAACATGTTCAATAGCAATCATGGGCCAGGCGGCGGCTCAGGAGGCGGCGGTTTTCATGGTCCGGGCGGCGGTTCAAATGCCAATTTTCAAGGCTCTCAAGGAAATCAAGGTGGTTATAATCAGCAATCTAGACAAGGAGGTCAGTAGCAGCAGCAACAGAAATCTGGATACTAGAGCAATCCAAAGCAGTTGAATAGTGGACAGTATCATGTGTTCACCACCAGCTTGTGCAGACGGGACCAGAAGCTTCATAAGAGGGCCGTGAATGCTGTTGAGCTGGCAGTCCCTCGTTATTTG
This sequence comes from Triticum urartu, assembly GCF_003073215.2. Taxonomy (NCBI): domain Eukaryota; kingdom Viridiplantae; phylum Streptophyta; class Magnoliopsida; order Poales; family Poaceae; genus Triticum; species Triticum urartu. The sequence continues at coordinate 573,925,290 of NC_053028.1, forward strand.
AGATGGTCTGAGCAGCCTATTCTATGGAGTAGGGAAGATCAACCCCCCCCCCCCCGGTTTACAATCCGGGTCACCTGGCCTTGGTGGTGGCACCTCAAGTTGGTGGATATAAATTCACTAAAGTACTCATGGACGGAGGCAGTAGCATCAACATCCTCTATTATGAGACTTTCCGTCACATGGGGTTGACTGACAAAAATCTGTAGACTTCCAACACTGTTTTCCATGGAGTGGTGCTAGGTAAGTCGGCATACCCAGTGGGCAGGATTGAACTGGAAGTAGCCTTTGGAGATGAGCATGATTCTAGGGCTGAGAAGTTAACTTTTGAGGTGGTAAAAATCAAGAGCCCGTATCACGCCATGTTTGGACGATCGGCTTATGCCAAGTTCATGGCATGACCCTGTTATGTTTATTTGCAGCTCAAGATGCCGGGTCATAAGGGCACCATCACAGTGCATGGGAGTTGGAAGATAGCCTTGGAATGTGAGGAAGGCGATGTCGCTTACGCTGAATCTGTTTGTGCAACAGAGGAGTTAAAGTTTTACAAATACGATGTTGACCCGGCGGACATGACGTCGTTGAAAAAGCCAACTACGGAACATGAGCCTGTCCTAAAGTTTAAGTCGGCTGATGACACCAAGCTTGTCAATTTTGTTCCAGGTGACTCATCTAAGCAGTTTAGTATCCGTGCTAATCTGGATCCTAAATAGGAAAGCACGATCATCCAGTTCATCTGTGAGAACCGGGACATCTTTGCATGGAAACCTTCTGACATGTCAGGTGTACCGAGAGAACTCGCTGAGCACACTCTCAATATTGATCCAAAATTTAATCCGGTCAAGCAGTTTCTTCGGCGTTTCAATGAGGAAACGCGCAAGGCCATTGGTGAAGAAGTTGTCCGGCTCTTGGCGGCCGGGTTCATTATTGAAGTTTTTCATCCAGAGTGGTTAGCTAACCCGGTGCTCGTGCTTAAAAGAACGGCACCTGGCGTATGTGTGTGGATTACACGTACTTAAACAAGGCTTGTCCGGCTGATCCTTTTGCTCTCCTCATATTGATCAAATCATTGATGCTACGGCGGGTTGTGAGCGTTTTAGCTTTTTGGATGCTTATTCTGGTTATCATCAGATCAAGATGGCAGTCAAGGACCAGGAGAAGACGGCTTTTATTACTCCATTTGGAGCCTTTTGCTATATATCTATGCCTTTTGGGCTTATAAGTGCCCAGGCGACTTATCAACGATGTGTGCAGAACTGTCTTCACAATCAGATTGGGCGCAATGTTCATGCTTATGTGGACGATATGGTGGTGAAGTCCAGAGAGAAGGAGACCTTGATAGATGATGTGAAGGAAACCTTTGATAATCTCCGGGTCTACAAGATGATGCTTAACCCGGCCAAGTACGTTTTTGGAGTGCCGGCGGGGAAGCTTTTGGGTTTTTTGGTTTCTAACAGAGGCATCAAGGCTAACCCGGAGAAAATCAAAGCAATTACATCTTTAGCTAAGTCGGCATGCATCAATGACGTTCAGCGGTTGGTAGGTCGTGTTGCTGCTTTAAGTCGGTTCATAAGCCGGTTAGGTGAGAAGGCCATACCGCTGTATCAAATGATGAAGAAGACAGATGATTTTGTCTGGAGTGATGCTTCTAACTCTGCCTTTGAAGATCTGAAGAGACGGATCGCTGAGCCGCCGGTTCTTGCTGCTCCCATTGATAAGGAGCCATTATTGTTATATGTGGCTGCTAATATACGTGTTGTGAGTGTGGCCATTGTCGTAGAGCGCAAAGAGGCTGGCAAGGAATATCCGGTTCAACGGCTGGTTTACTACATCAGTGAGGTGCTCATTGGGTCCAAACAGAGATATCCACATTGGCAGAAACTTGTTTATGGGGTGTTCATGGCAAGCCGGAAGCTTAAGCATTATTTTCAGGGTCATCCCATCACTGTGGTTAGCTCTCATCCTTTATGAGATATTATTCAAAATAGAGAAGCCACAGGACGAGTTGCCAAGTGGGCCATTGAACTTGGGCCTCATGGTTTAAAGTATGTGCCACGCACTGCCATCAAATCTCAAGCACTAGTGGACTTCATCAATGATTGGACAGAGCTGCAGATGCCTGAAGAGAAGCCGGACAATACATATTGGACTATTCATTTTGATGGGTCCATGCAATTAGAGGGCTCGGGGGCTGGAGTTGTTTTAGCTTCCCCTCGAGGTGAAATTTTTTGTTATGTGCTACGGTTGATGTTTCCCTGTACTAATAATGCAGCCGAGTCTTATCTATCGGTCCCAAGGTCAAATAAATAGGTTCAGTGGTTTGACCTCCCAAAGGTTAAAGAAAGACATCGGTATTAAGACCACTCCCTCCGGATGCCTTGCTCCATGGTCTTCGGATGGCTAAGGAGATGAGCTTGAGCCGGGTAAGGTGCTTTGGAGACTTAGATTTGGTGGCTCAGCAGGTATCAGGCAAGTGGGATTCCAAGGATCCTCTCATGGAGACTTATCACCGCGAAGTTGATGCCATTGCTGGACACTTCAAGGGTTACCAAGTGGAACACATTGATCACAGAAAGAATGAAGCGGCTGATGCCTTAAGCCATCTGGGGTCTCAGCGTAAGCCGGTGCCACCTAACACTTTCTTAGATGTTCCGCATAACCCTTCTGTCAAGTTGCCTACAGAGGAAGACTTGGCTGTTCTAGACCCAGAAGCACAATTGGTGGCAGCTCTTCACGTCATCCCAGATTGGACAGTGCCATATTTGGCTTATATGACCCAGGGTGAGTTGCCTGAGGATGAGACCTTGGCTAGACACATAACCCAGTGGTCTAAATCAATGACAATTGCCAACGGTGAGTTGCATCATCACAGTGTCACCGAGGCGTTTCAACGTTGTGTCTCTCCTGAGGAAGGTCAAGAAATTCTTCATGAAATCCATGAAGGATATTGTGGCCATCATGCCGGTTCAAAGTCTCTTGTAGCCAAAGCTTTCCGTCATGGTTTTTACTGGCTGACGGCTCACGCTGATGCGGAGGATCTGGTCAGTAGGTGTGATGGTTGTCAAAAATTCGCATGACGGGCACACGTGCTGGTTCAAGAATTGTGGATGATTCCATTTACTTGGCCGTTTGCAGTCTGGGGGCTCGATATGGTTGGACCTTTCAAAAGATCCAAAGATAAAAATACACACCTTTTGGTGGCAGTTGACAAATTCACAAAGTGGGTTGAGGCAGAGCCGGTTAGTAAGTGTGATGCAGCCACGGTGGTTCAATTCATGAAAAAGGTGATCTTTTGTTTTGGCTTTCCACACAATATTATAACTGACAATGGTATATCCCCGACAGTACTAATCTGTCCAAGCGTGCCATGGAGGAATTCTGCCAACGTGAGCATATCCGGCTTGATGTTTCATTAGTAGCTCACCCCCAATCTAATTGTCAAGCTGAAAGAGCCAATCAACAAATCTTGAAAGGTCTCAAGCCTCGGCTTATGGTTCCTTTACAACGAATGTCGGGTTGTTGGTTTGAGGAGTTACCCTCTGTGATATGGAGCATCAATACTACCCCTAACAGGTCTACGGGTTATACCCCTTTCTTCATGGTTTATGGAGCAGAGGCAGTTTTGCCTAGTGACATCCATTGTCACTCAACCCGCGTGGCGGCTTACGTTGAAGCTGACTTGTTAGGTATACACTTGACCTGTTAGTTATACACAACAAACGAGCCCGTCAGGATGCACTTGACCTGTTAGTTGAAGAGCGTGACTTAGCTGTAGCCTGCTCGGCGATTTACCAACAGGACCTGCGCCGTTATCATAGCCGCCGGGTTAAGTCCAAAACCTTTCAAGAAGGTGACTTGGTGCTCTGGCTCATCCAAGATCAAACTGATGCACACAAATTATCCCCACCTTGGGAAGGACCTTTTGTGGTCAGCAGGAACTTGAACAACGGGTCATACTACCTCATCGATGTTTGAGAGCACAAAGACTCACGTAAGTCGGAGGGAGAGACCCGCCGGCCGTGGAATATCGCTCATCTTCGGCCTTAATATACTTGAACCACTGGCTCACATGATGTACATACTTTAACGTTGTATATATTATGATAAGAAATAAAGCAGGACCTCTGTCCTTTTCATTCTCAATAATCACATGTCTTCATCATTATAATTTCAAAATGACTAATTGGGGGGATGATTGTGTTCAAATCTAGCCTAACCCTTTGGTCCGGCTCATGATCGTATTCGAATCTAGCCGTTAAACCTTATGATCACTAGGGGGCTTCCTGTTCAAACATAGGTCGTATTCGAGCCAAAGAGAACATAGTTGTCGGTACCCTCGTGATCGGCGCAATGCCAAATTAACTAGGGGGCTTCCTGATCGTATTTGAACCATAGCTTAACCCCTTTTGAGTCCGACTTTGATCGTATTCGAATCAGAGTTGTTAAAAAATTCTCAAGGTCATTTGGGGGCTTCCTGTTCAAACATAGGTCATATTCGAACCAAAGAGAACATAGTTGTCTGTACCCTCTTGATCGGCGCAACGCCAAAGCCACTGGGGGCTACATGATCGTATTCAAATCCTAGCTTAACCCCTTTGGTCTGGTTTACTGATCATATTCGAATAAGAAGCCTCCAAATTCTTTTTATGTGACTTACGTTTTTTAAAGACAATCTTTGTTCTGTGGTTTTCCGTCTAGATCTAAGTATAAGTATGGTTTCAATTTAACCCGGCTTAGTTTTTGACGATAAGTCGCCAGTGCATGACGATTATCATACATATGGAAGTGTTGGCTTCTAAAAAGATTGGGTTATCACCCTTACTGTCTGGATCACATGAACCGGCAGTACCAATTCAAGATCACAGGTATGATATTGCTGTTGTGTTTCAAAGTTAAAATTCATAACAGGTTTATCTGTGTTTCTTCTTTCAATATTAATGGTCGTATGTAAGACTTACCTTGTAGTAAGACACCAATATAATTCAATATCATAGGAATGATATATTTCTTGTTGGTTATTTTTGCATCCGGCCTTGGTTATACAGTTATGTTGGCTTCCTTGGTTGTGTATTGGGTGTTTTGACCCGTCCGGCGATAAACCACCAGGACAATTTTCATATCTTACATGCAGGAACAGATTCAAACACTACTGATATTGTAAAGGGTGTAAGGCATATCTTCACATGACAGATAAAAGTGTTGTATGCAGCACAATATGCACGATGGCATAAGCAGAACATGAAGTTTTAATATAGCCTATTACAAGGCGTTTGGAGCCCAAACGGATAATGCTGTTTTTACACTCTCATAATAGATGATAAACTAAAGCCGGTTCATCAATCCAGGTCGGGTTCATTGGATGGTTACAACTCATCCCTTGCCGGTTCATCCTCCTCCACCGTTTGGAAATTGGGCTTGGGCCAATCAAAGCCATGAAGGGCGACTAACTCAGCCCCATCATCAATCAGACCAGACGGGTCAATTTCTGGGGCGAAAGTGTGCTGGCGAACCGGCAGGATTAGATCCGTCACTTTATACGAAGGAGTCACCATCTTTTTATTTTCTGCATCAAAACCCGACTGATACTTGGTAAGATTGGTTTCTTCGGCAATGATGGTGGCATGAGAACGAATCTCTTTTACACTAGCAGCAAAGTCTTCTTGGTCGAAGGGACTCCCATATTCCTTAAAGCTGGGGTACCCCTTGGCTACGTCCACTGGGAGCCCCGGTACCCAGGCTTTGGAGTGGCTTAAAGCAGTTATGGCTCAGGCTCTCGCACAGGAACGCTTGGCTTCTTGAAATCTATCGGGTAAGATGGATAGCTTCTTCAAGACATCACTCAATAAGTTTGGTCCTTGGTTAGCTGGGGAGATAATGGAAAGAGCCCGCTGAGCTCAAGTATACAGTTGCTCCACAAGAGTGTAAACCGCCTTGAGCTTTATCAAGCTATTTTGACTCAGATTGCTGCTCCAGGGACCTGTGAAGTTTCCCCAATGGGTTAAGTAGGCGGCTTACATTATTGTGATAAATATAGACTTTGAGTAAGTAAGAATGATTTACCAAAGATTGCAGAAACCATCTGAGACACACGGTTCTTTAAACCAATGAGTTCAGCAGTAACTTCTTTCAGAGCCGCCTCGGCCATTTCAGCACGCTGCATCAGGGTAGTCTTTTCATCGGCCCAAGACTTTTTCTCTGCATTAAAACTGGTATTCAGTTTCTCTGCTTCAGACATGCTCAACTGGAGTTTAGATTCAATTTTCCTTGTTTCAGTCTCCTGAGTCAACAGCCGGGTCTTGGTTTCAGTCAATTGGGATTCCAGTTCTGCGGTTGCAGCCTGTATGCAGAATAAGGTTGTTAGTTTCATGGCGGATTATAAAAGCAAGTCCCAAGTGCTTTGCAAGCAATAAGACTTGGCACTTGGGGGCTAATGCATATTGCTGTTTTTTCCTACCTAAGGTAAGCCGCATGTGTTATTCATAGCTTCAGCCGGCTCATAAGGGTATCTAGTCAAAGTATTTGTCTATTACATATTGACTAGAAGAACCGGTTCATTCATACTGATTAAACCGACCCTTGGGGAGTACAAATGCAATGGTTATACTATCATCAGAATCCGGGTTTACAGTATATAAACCAAACTTGGAGGGAGTCTAGGGCAGAAGCTTCTAAACATTTCAAAGTCTATAGATTATTCAAGTTTTTTCATAATCAGAAGACTTGGGGGCTGACAGGATGTATATATAAGCCGGATGACATACCTCATATTTCTGATACAACTGTTTGACCATTTCAATTTTTGAGTCACGGCTGGAGTTGACTTTGCTAAGATAGCCAAATAGTACTTCACCAATACTCATATGGGTGTAGTGGGAGACATCAAACCTCACTTTCTGCCTCTCCATGACCTCTTGCTTGGCGGAGTGTCTTGCCAGTACAGTTGGATTACCCGGTTCAACAAATCTGCTACCAGTGATTAAAACATCATTGTCGTAAGTCTCCAGCGGGTTAGCTGAGCTTGACGGCTCAACAGTGGATGGATTGAGAACGGTTTCGTCAACAGACGGCTCAGGAAGATCTGATTGAACATTGACAGCAGGGTCTTCCGGTACTTCAGGTTGTTCTGAGGCAAGAGTCCGATGCGCCGGTTCAACGACTTTCGGGCCTTCAGCCAGTTTGGCCACCTTGGCCTTCTTGGGCTTTGCTTGACCACTAAGAAGAATTTAAAGAGTCACTATAATGATACAGGCATAAAGATGCAGAAGAAGGATAATTATCTTTACCCAGGGGCGGTCTTAAAAGCCGGCAGCTGAGTTTGGGAGGAATCACCAGAGGATGAACGAGCAATCTCCTGCAAAAAATGGAATTATGGTTGAGTGATTTATAAAAGTGACTCTTTCATCAGAGTTAAGATGTAAAAGAACCACATTCTAGCGTTTCCAAGGAGTTTTTGGTAAGACGGAGGGTAACTCATCATCTCCACTAGTCTGGGTCTGACGACTGCTCTCATGTTGCCGCTTTTTCAAAAGAAAATGAGGATCAAAATAAGCCAAGAGGTGTGAAAACCTTACTTTCCGGGTTACCCGCCGAGGTTTCTGCCTTGGCAAAGGTTCTGAGTCAGAGGAAATAATAGTTACCTCTTCTTCTATTGCCTAGCTGGCCCCCGTATCATCCTGGTAATAGTCAGTGTCAATAAGGTTGTTAAAAAGCGGGCCAAGAGAGTCAAGGGCTACCTTCGACTCAGAGACGTCATCCAACTTGAACAAGTCAGAAGCAGTTGGTTTCTTCTTAGTTTTTCTGGCCGTCTTCTTGGCGGCTATTGCGGTGGCTCTAGCTTTTTTGGCAGCCTCATAATCATATTTGGCTTTCCAAAAGTCGGATTTAGCCTATAGAAAAATAACAGGTTGAAACTCATGCAAATACTTAACTCCTGAAGAAAAAGGAGTCAAGGGGATTTACCTCTAGTGCCGGGTTAAGTTCGCATAAAGGATTCAATCCTACTTTGCTGCAGTCTTCATATTTGCTGTTGACGAGGGTGGTCGACATTTCAACAATGGCTTCTTCAGTCAGACGTAGGGAGCTATAACGTAACGGGTCGTCTGCTCCCCCAGTATAGTTGTACATCAAGTCAGATCGGCGGCTCAGAGGGATGATCCGCCATGCAATCCAACAGCGGATCAAGTCAACTCCAGTTAATCCATTTCCTAGCAAGGCTTGAACCCTTTTGATGGTTGGGATAAGTTTCTTACGTTCAGCGGCAGAAAGCTTATCAGGGAGTGAATATTTAGCGTCAAGACGCTCAACACGGTAACCTGGCATTGGTTTTTCATCATCTGGCGACGTGTCTTTGCAATAAAACCAAGTTTGGTTCCAGTCCTTGGGATGGCTTGGCAAGACTACTAAAGGAAAGACAGCATCCCATCTTCGTTGAATCGAAATCCCACCAAGTTCCAAGGTTGGGCCGTTGGTGTATGCATTTTGGTGGTTCAAATAGAAATACTCTCTGAAGAGTTCAACATTAGGTTCTTCTTGAAGATAAACCTCATAGAGAACTTGGAAGTTATAGATGTTTGATATGGAATTGGGTCCAATGTCTAGCGGATAAAGCTTGAAAAAATGCAGAACCTCTTTGAAGAATTTTGAGTCGGGCGGTGAAAAACCCCGATTCATATGATCAGTGAAGACGATGATTTCACCATCCTTTGGCTGAGGTTTTTCTTCGGCCGGGACAGGGACGCGGTAAGACATGACGCTCTTCTCTGGTAAGTACCCAATAGTGACAGAATCCTTCAGAGTGTCCCCAATGAGTGTGGAAGGGACCCAGTTGCAAACTGTCGTCGTCTTTGGCGGCATGGCGAAAAGACAGGCTAAAAAGGAAGTAATTCGCCGGTTCAAATTAATTGGTGGAATTACAAGTTAATGATTGCAATACAGATGTGTAATGGAGGCTTAAATAAGGGCTAATGGTATATGAAGAAAAAATAAGGCGGCACGGTAAGCCGCCATGACTAAAGATATTCAAGAGTGGCCAGCAACAAAAAATTGGCTAAGTACTGAGATAAAAAAGTTTCATAGGTTGCAGTAACTATTTTGGATCAAAAGTTGTTTAGGAAAGAAAAAATAAATCTAGACCTAAAAACTAGTTTATATGAGTTCATAAGCTTGCACGAGATTTTTCTTCCAGGAAAGGGGATCTACTGATACTGAAAGTGGAAATAAAACAACTACCGCATTGGTTTAACATCATTTTCAGATCAAAGAAGCTCATAGTACAGTCTGGAAAATGAACTATGATGAACCCCGACGAACTATGAAGAACACAGAAGAACTCGCAAATCCTAGTGCGGATCTAAGGTATGAAAAGGCAGAAACTTACGACTACTGATCTGCTGTGGAGGGTCGCCGCCGTTATCTGGATCAACTCAGGTTGATGCAGCGGCCAAGGTTGAGGAAGACGAAGTGCTTTGCGGCAGCGGTGGAGCTCGAATGGCAGAGGGGTTGCGAGATAAGGAAGAAGGAGAAAATGTGAGAAGGCTTCGGATCCTATTTATAAGGAAAGGGGTGATAGGCAGGCGCGGAAGACGAGGAGGCCAGAATGATGATTATCTAGCTAATTGGACGCCTCGATTTTCGGAAAGACATTTAAGATAAAGATCCATTAAGATGACATCGTGGCGGGTTTCCAAAATTCTTGGAGGTGACGTCATGGCGAGTTACAAGGTTTTCACAGCAGTTGTAGATGGATTTTTTCTAAGTGTTGAAGATTGACATGAACAAAGTTCAAATCAACATGGGGCCTAATGTTGGGGATATGACTACCAGATATGACCCGCCCAAGAGGGGCCGGGTCAACCACAATGGCGGTTCACCTGTATGAAGCCCAAGAAGTATACAAGGTGGCAGTTCACAGTTTGGCTTATGATAGGCCGAAGCCCAGAGGCGGCTTAAGGCCCGTAAGTATAAACCGCCATGTATGAATAGACTTGTAATGAAAGGCATGTAAGATACGTCACCGAGCCGGACACGTTGTATGAGCCGGCCAGGACTCTGTAGGCTGCAGGGCGTCAACCCGTGTACATAAGGGGATGACCCGGCGGCGGCTTAGGGAAAGAAAACAAGAGATCGAGAGCCAGGTCAAGCGTATTAGCTCCCTGGTCATCAAAACCCTAGCAATATCACCTCAAACTGGACTAGGCCTTTACCTTCACCGCAAGGGGCCGAACTAGTATAGCTCCTCGTGTCCTTTGTCCCGTTTAACCCCTTTAAGCTTCCTAGTTGCGATGGCTCCACGACTAAGTCCTTTCACTAGGACATCTACCGTGAAAATTTCATGACACCAACCGTGCAGTACGCCTGAGCAGGTTGTGCAATACTTTTTGAAAATTTCTGTAGTTTATTTGTTATAGATGCGCAGTTCACTTCTTCACAGGATAGAGAAGTACGGTGGTGTGAACTACTTCGATGGGAGCAGCAGGGGAGTCGCGGTGGCGTTTCTGCCTCTGGATGTCGTAGTCATGTGGTTCGGCTATGCCCCATTGCGGCTTGGTATTTTCCCTTTCTTGCTGATATGTCAGGACCCCGATTCTAAGTCACACCGATCTAGCCTGTAACACCTCATATCACTTTGCGGCATTACGCACGGTATCCCCACGGGTGTCGCCTTACCATGGCCTGGGACCGTTTACGCCTTTTGGCTCACGTATATGATAGTGTCACTAGCATCCATATGACAGAGAACCCAGGCCGACATGACTAGTTGTGAACCCAAAGTGGCACTAACTTACAGGGACATGCATACATGAATCAACATCGAGCATGTCGGTCAACAGCGTGCGAATCCGGGCTATAGCACTGGGCTAACAGGACTCCGGTGAACCGGGCTGTAGCAGGCTAGGCAGGACTCCGGATGTCACCACGTGACATTTCCTCGAAGGGACAGACGCAGGAACAAAGTGAATCACATGCCGCCTAGTCAAGTGTTCCGGAGCAGTAGTGCTGGGCTAGCAGGACTCCGGTGAACCGGGCTGTAGTGGGCTACTATGTCTCATGGAAGCACAAGACTACATTTCCCCATAAGAGAGGCTACCAAGGATAAACAACTAGGTTGTCGGATCCCACACATACCAAGCATTTCAATCATACACACAATATGCTCGATATGTGTAAATACAACATGGCATCACAACAAAACTCTATGACTCAAAGTATTTATTCATTAGGCTTTGAGGAGCGAGATATTACAAACATGGGTCTCATGACCCAACATACAGAGCATACAAGCAACAAGCACATGCGGAAGCTTAACTTGTCTTAGTACAGACAACTACAAATGAAGAAGGCTGAGAAGCCTGACTATCTACAAGACCTCCCAAGGGTACAAGATCGTAGCTGAGGTAACGAGCTAAACGTCGAAGTCCACGCGGAACTACTAGTGAGACTGAAGTCTCTCTGCAAAAACATAAATTAAGCAAACGTGAGTACAAATGTACCCAGCAAGACTTACATCAGAACTAGCTACATATGCATCGGTATCAGCAAGGGGAGTGGTGGAGTTTAACTGCCGCAAGCCAGCTTTGACTCGGTGGCTATCTTAAACTACGACTGCAAGTAACTCTTTTGAGGTGGCGCACACGAGTCCACATATTCACCATATCAATACACCACTATGGATCCGCTCCCTTCTCCCTATGAGAACGCCATCCATAGCACTCACGCTTATCTTGCGCATTTTAGAGTATCCACTTTCACTTGTCTATGAACGATGCAAGGGGTCCAAGTTTCCATATCCGAGGAATCCGACTATTCGAATAGATAATGAAAACCCTGCAGGGGTGTACTTCTTCACACAAGCTCTCACCACTTATCACCATGTACACGTCATGTATCTCAGCAATCTTCAAGTGGAAGCCTGGCGAGGGTGTCGGCCACGACCTGACTAACCACACAAGTCTCTCGTCCAAGTTTATCGCCTATTCAGGTTCCATCCGCAAGGAGATCCGGCCGGGGTGTTGCTCATGGCCCCAAACGATGTGTACAGGGTTCCCAAGCCCACCATCCGGGTGCCACTTGGTACACCAGGCCACTGTGCCTAGTCTGTCCCAAGCCCACCTGTACCGGGTGCCACTTGGTAGACTACTGACACCACCTACAAACACCAGAAACTAGTTGCAACTCCTGGACAGAGATCGAGTTGATTAATAAGTCGAGAGGGGTCGAGTTACCGGAACCCAATGTGTGTAGTAACTGTTCATGGATCACAAACACATAACTCAGTTCCTAAGAACAGCTGCAATGAGACAACCCACAATGTACTCCTACATGGCCTCTCACCGCTACCTTTACCAAATCATGTTCACACACTTAGCTCTCAACGGTAGGACATGTTCACCACATTCCAATTCATCCCCGATGAATCAGACCTGACTCAACTCTAAGCAGTAGCAGGCATGACAAACAAGCACGAATGAGTAGGCACATCAGGGCTCAAACAACTCCTACTCATGCTAGTGGGTTTCATCTATTTACTATGGCAATGACAGGTCATGCAGAGGAAAAGGGGTTCAACTACCGCAACATGTAACAGTTGAATCGCTGTTGTCCTAATGTAGTAAAAGAGAGCAAGAGCGAGAGAGTGGGATTGTATCGGAATGAACAAGGGGGTTTTGCTTGCCTGACACTTCTGAAGAGGAACACACTTCATCGGTGTCATCGTTCTCGTCGTCGGTACACGTCTACTGAGAGGGGACAACACCGGCAACAGAGAGGAAACACAATCAATGCAATGCACAATATGATGCATGATCATGACATGGCAATATGAGTGTGTTGCGCTAATGCAACTACAACCAGAAGGTTTTGAGCTTATTTGAACCAAAGATTCAAATACAAACTCAAATTATGGGTTCATATAAGTGCATTAACATGTTTGACCTAAACAGCAAGGTTAAGTTGCTCTAACATGCATGAAACCAATATAAATGGATAGATTGGATTTTTCTGATCATTTTTCATATATAACTTACTTCATTTGGAGCTATAGATTAATTTCTATGAATTTTAGAAGTTAGCACTTTTTTCTAGAATTTTCTGAATTATTTTAAATCCAGAAAATTATTAACTGCGTCAGCATTGCGTCACTGTGACGTCAGCAAGTCAATTGCGGCTGACCAGGTCAAACCTGACCAGTGGGGTCCACTGGTCTGTCACACAGTGCTGTCTGGGTCACCGACAGCTGGGGTCAGGTCAACGGCCACGTCGGAAAGTCAACTCTGACGTGTGGGGTCGGTCAACACGTGACGTGGCCAGGTCAAACTGACCTGTGGGCCCTACGGGGTTATGTTAGTCTAAAAAAACTAAACCGTGGTTAATTAGGAAGTGGGGGCCATTTGTAAGTGGCTCTAGGGTTAATTAGCGATGTCATTAGCTGCTAATGATGGGACCACGTCGACCTCGTCGGAGTTCAGCCGACGGCGACCACAGATCACGGCGGGGCGCGCCAGATTTGCGCTAGAGGCGTCGGGTTAGCGTGCCGAGGGCACCAGGGCATAGCCCATGCTCGCTCGCATCAAGAGGAGGCGGAGTTGGGCGCGGGGTCGCCGGAATCAACGCCGGTGAAAGATCGTCGATGTCGCCTAGAGGGGGGTGAATAGGCGTTTTAAAATAATTACGGTTTAGGCTTTAACAAATGCGGAATAAACCTAGCGGTTAATTTGTTAGGCACAAAACCTAAAACAACTAGGCTCACATATGTGCACCAACAACTTATGCTAAGCAAGATAAGCAACTATGTCATAGCAAGATATATGACAAGAAACAATATGGCTATCACAAAGTAAAGTGCATAAGTTAAGGGGCTCGGGTAAGAGATAACTGAGGCACGCAGAGACGACGATGTATCCCGAAGTTCACACCCTTGTGGATGCTAATCTCCGTTTGGAGCGGTGTGGAGGCACAATGTTCCCCAAGAAGCCACTAGGGCCACCGTAATCTCCTCACGCCCTCGCACAATGCAAGATGCCGTGATTCCACTAAGGGACCCTTGAGGGCGGTCACCGAACCCATACAACTGGCAACCCTTGGGGGCGGTCACCGAACCCGTACACTTTGGTAACCCATGGGGGCGGTCACCGGTACCCGTCAAATTGCTCGGGGCGATCTCCACAACCTAATTGGAGACCCCGACGCTTGCCCGAAGCTTTACACAACAATGATTGAGCTCCGAACAACACCAACCGTCTAGGGCGCCAAGGCACCCAAGAGGAACAAGCTCTAGGGTGCCCAAACACCCAAGAGTAATAAGCTTCTCAAACTTCACTTCCACGTAGCACCGTGGAGAACTCAAACCGATGCACGAAATGCAATGGCAAGGGAACACAGAGTGCCCAAGTCCTTCTCTCTCAAATCCCACCGAAGCAACTTGTGCTAGGGAGGAAAATGAGAGGAAGAACAAGAAGGAGAACACCAAGAACTCCAAGATCTAGATCCAAGGGGTTCCCCTCACATAGAGAAGAAAGTGATTGGTGGAAATGTGGATCTAGTTCTCCTCTCTCTTTTCCCTCAAAAACTAGCAAGAATCCATGGAGAGATCGAGAGTTAGCAAGCTCGAAGAAGGTCAACAATGGGGGAAGAACACGAGCTCAAAGGATAGATTCATTGGGGAAGAAGATCCCCTTTTATAGGAGGGGGAAAATCCAACCGTTATGTGCTCAGCCCGCACACGAGCGGTACTACCGCTCCACGAGCGGTACTACCTCTCAGGCAGAAGAAATAGGGAAAAGGAGCAACAAAACATGAACCTTGGGGCGGTTGTACCGCAGGAGACAGCGGTACTACCACTGGGTTAAGCGGTACTACCGCTCCCTTCGGCGATACTGCCGCGCAGAACAAAGGGGAAAGGGAAATAGGGAACCGGGCGGTACTACCGCGGAGGAAGGGCGGTACTGCCGCACTACTGCCGCAGCGAGGTACCGCACAATCCGACATAGAAAAAGACCCCTCGAATCAACGCGGTAGGGACCTGGTAAGCCTGCGGTAGTACTGCTACGGAGTCACCTCCAGTACTACCGCTGCGGAGCGGTACTGCCGCTTGAGACCCCTCAGCGGTACTACCGCTGGGTACCACGGTACTACCACTGGGACCCTGACAAAAACCACACTCAAGAAAACAAGAACTGCCATAACTTCTGCATATGAGCTCCGAATTGAGCAAACTCAAGCTTGTTGGAAACAAGACGACGGGTAGCATCAAGTTATAGTAAGAAGAGGCAGGGGAGGTATGCCTAACAAAAAGAGGAGTGAAACCTCCAACCGAGAAGAACCGGCAAAACCTCCAACATCGAAAACATCATAGAAGATGCAAGCGAACTCCGTTTTCGATGAACTCAAGCTTGTCAACAAGATGATCGTAAGCTCTAAGACTCACAAAGAGAACCAAACAAGAACCAAGAAAGATGATGCAAGGATGCAATGGTTTGATCTCTCAACGAACGATACGATCAAGCTACCCATCGAGAGACCCCCTTGACAGTATGGCAATCAATCCTATAACCCGGTCTCCCAACTACCAACATGAGACCGGTAAAATAGAAAACCTATCAAGGGAAAACCTTTGCCTTGCACATGGTCCACTTGAGCTAGATGATGACGATCTTGACTCCCTCAAGTTGGACCACCTTTCTTGATTGTGTTGGCTCGATGAAGACTAGTTGATTGCTCCCCCATACTCTACTATGGGTGAGCTACTCTTCCGCACATCTTCACAGGTCCATTGTCACCACAAAGGACAACAAGCTTCAAGCATTTGATCTCTTCATGGTGCTCCACTTGAAATTGCACACTGCAACCTAACCCCACAAAGAACCCTCACGAAGACCATGGGTTAGTACACAAAGCGTAATTGACAATGCTTACCATACCACGGGATCACTTGACCCCTCTCGGTACATCTTCTATGCTTTGTGGGTTGATCAACTTGATTCACTCTTTAACTTAGTCTTGATCAACCTCTCACAAGACCAATCTTTAGGTAATTCCTTGAATAGCACCTTGGTCGACACAAACTCTCCTTGAAACCAACACATGTACTCCAAGAAAAGCCTATGGACAAAATCTTCAAATATAACTTAAGGCAACCATTAGTCCATAGAGATTGTCATCAATTACCAAAACCAAACATGGGGGCACCGCATGTTATTTCAATCTCCCCCATTTTGGTAATTGATGACAATCACTTTCAAGAGAGTTTAATACAAGGAATTATGCATCACCATGCAATGCAACAACCAATAATGCATGCGTATGTGATGCAAATGCTTAGGAACAAAACCAAAGCAAGGAGAAAACTCTAAAGACTTCTCCACAAAACTCTCTGAAAACTCCACAAAACTCTCTGAAACTTCTCCCCCATTGGCATCGATTGCCAAAATGGGCGAAAAGCTTAGAAGGCCAATATAGATTGAGTTCCTCCATAAGTTGTGTATTTCTCAACAAGAGAGTGGAATGCAATACACATATCCAACGGTAAATACTTGGAGGAAGACAAACTATATTGAGGCCCAAAGATTGCAAAAGAAAGATATGCCACAAAGACATAACAAGGAGAGACACAAGCAATCAAGCAATCAAAAGATACTAATTGAAGCAAGCTATCAAAAGATTCCAATTGAACCAACTCGACCAAAGATCCTTCAAGCCACAAGAATAAAAGATATTATGATAAGAGCAAAGAAGTGTTCTAAAGAAACTAGAGAAACTCCCCATGATTTGTGCACACATAAGAATATTTGTGTTTGGATACAAAGTGCACAAAGTAGGATCATAGCTCCCCCAAAATCAATAGAAACTTAAAACAAGTGCAAGTGAGCATATACGAAACTAAGCCTAGTACTTGCAACAAACACATGGTTGAGCAACAAGTAAAAGAGGCAACTTAAGAATGGGATCAACCAAAATGATGTGTGTGAGTCAAGGCAATGCACTTGAGAAGACTAATGTACGAATGAGCATTAAGCATCAATAAAGTCTTGAAAGAATGAGGCACACGGTGCAAGGCCTATCATTCCCACACACAACTAGCAAATGGGTTCACAAGGTTACTAATAAGCATATAAAGAACCTATGCTTGTGACAACCCATGGTGAAGATAGAAGATGAAAGCCTCATCAAGACGAGGGATACCAATTAAGATGGCAAAAGCCTCGTAAAGATAAGCATGAGGAAGGTAATCTTCACCACACAAGAGTGCATCAAGATGCACCGAGATAATACACGCACTCAAGGAAAAAGCTTTCACGGAGCCACCAAATAAATAACATAAGAAAGACAAGGTGGACGTGAAAGAAAGGATATCAACTAGATATGCAACTTTTCCCAAGTGTATAAGATTCTAGGTAGACGAACTCATGATGATATATATATGTCTACAAAGAAGGATGTACACCCGAAATAGTTGCAACACGAGGAACAAGATATCCACAAGGAAATCATAAACATACCGATAAGATATTTGCTTGAAAGCATAGCACATAGCTAGATAAGGTCTTATTGTATATAAATGAATTCCTACTACACAACCATCAAAGACATCGCAACTGGCAACATGATATCATTGTTGGGATGCTTTGAGAAAGGAAACAAGTATCACAAGAAAGAATGGATAACATGCCATGATACAACCTACACGAGGTTGATGCAAGAAATGTGTGCATGAAGTATATGAAGATACTTGTTACCGAGATAACATTGGAAGGATGTAGTAGATACCAGTTGAAGGTACAAAGTAGTTCATTGATCATCCTAGCTTGACTCCAATAAGCACATGGTGACAACTCCTTCCTTGTGAGTGAGACGAGCATCCAATGCATCTCCACTTGTTCCTAGAACAACAACACAAACAAAATGGTACCCAAACTCATTGGGACCAAAGAGTTAGAGAACCAACAACACATAGGACAAACTCCACATAAATATGTGCATATAGATATGAAAATGAATTTCATGCACATCTCATCCAATTTGAGACTTGGTGGAGTTCCCCCGATATATTGGGTCAAAGAAAGAAAACGTGCCAAAGAAACTACAAGAAGTAAATATGCATGCTCAAGACTTTCAAGAACCGAGACCAAAAGACAAAGAAATACCAAGCGAAGAAAAGATACCAAATGAATAAATCATCACTTGGAGGATATCCATAAAAGATACATCGAGGAATGAGATATCCATTGATACACTCAAAAAGAAAGATGTCAAACTCCCAAAAGAGAGAATGGTTCCAAAGAAACCAAGCCCTCTACAAAGTTTCATGATGGCACAAAGCACCAAAAAGAAACGGCTTGCCTTCCACAAACACACACTTGATAAGGATCACAAGATGAGTGTTTATAGAGAATAGGATAGCTCCCCCAAGACTAGTGCATTAAAGAGCAATTGCATTTGAATACAAAATGCACGAGGTGGGATCATCACTTTCACTATATCTAGAAAACACTAGACAAGGTCAAGAAATTAACAAGATCCACAAGTGGAATGGAAGACAAAAGGGAGTTGATACAATCCTTGGCAAGAGAAAGGGCAAATAAAAAGCAAAGGCCAATGTAAAGATGATCAATAGATTCTACCACAAAAGTGAGTACCAATTGTCAAAAGACAAGAAGTAAACGGAAATAATTCCCGGTGGTAGATAACAAGGATATCTGACATCATCTTCACACCAAACAAAAAGCAAAATGCAACTTGTAGAGCTAACATGCCACCTAGGAACAAGATAATTTACAATATCAACTCTAGGTGACAATATCTCAAATGTACACATTTTCTAGGCTAGTAATATACACATAGCATATTACTCCCCCATAATGTGATACCAATTAAGGAAGAACAAGAGGCAAATAAAAGGATCCAACAAGAGATAATTAATGGATTATTTAGAATTTGAATTTCTCATGAGAAGACATACCACATAGCGACTAGATAAGCTTGCAATATCAATACTAAGTGGTATTCCCCATGTACCCACCTTTATAGGATTATGAAGTGCACAAAGCACATCACTCCCCCATAATGGGATATTCCATTAATCTCTCACAAGAGCCAATTAAGATATGAATAAGAAGCATAAAGGCTCTACGCACGACACACACGCACATGATGTGCAAACCAACACACACATACTTGACTGCTCAAGATAATCAAGTTGGAAGCACAACATATACAAACACATGCAAGGAACGAAACCAAACATGCAAAGGGGCAAGTAACTATCAATGTACACAATTTAAGCACGAGTTACCGCAAGGAGGAACATTGGATATAAGATAGAAACTTGATAATCCGAATGACTTGGCTTGAGACAATAAGAATGATGAAGTCCCCTTAATTCTTCATAATGTAGCCAAGTCTCCAAGTGACCTCCAACAACACCTATTGATCAAATATGAGATGGTCCCCGACCAAGTTGGGTCCTAAGAGGTTAGTCACAATAGGCTTGGCTACCCAAATGGTTCTTTTCTTGACACCACTTTGAGCACCAACAAATTTGGCGAACACATTGCCAACCTTATACTTACCAAGAGAATAGACATCATCAATAATAATTGGGTTGGATAAGTTACCACTAGTGCATGAAGAAGCGAGGTGACCTTTCTCACGACATAGGTAGCAACGTCTACTCTTCACTTTCTTCTCAATTGATTTCTCAACTTGAGAAGCATTAGCTTGAGTCTTCTTGGGAAGAGGCCTTTCTTCAACTTGAGGTTGAGAATGAGAGTGAACTTGTGGCCGCTTCCCTTGTTGCTTGTCACTAATGGGCTTCTTCTTCAATGGGCAAGATCTAACATGATGCCCTTCTACTTTGCACTTGAAGCAAATAATCTTGGCAGAATTCTTGACTTGTTCTTGGCCCTTCTTCTTGATCATCTTGGACTTCTTCTTCTTATTGGAGTTGAATCCAAGTCCACCTTTGTCATTGGGGGATTTTTGCACACTCAAGATATTGTTGAGTGTGGATTTCCCTTCATGACTCTTTTCCAAGTCTTTCTTCAAAGAAGTGTCTTGGGCCTTGAGCTCTTTGATTTCCTCTACATGGTTAGTCTCAACACAAGTACTAGATGAAGTATAAGCTTCATCGTTAGAGCAACAAGGCAAGAAAAGCAATTCATCACAAGATGTACCAACATTGTGAGTAGATGAATTACAAGGACTAGCACATGGCAATATAGCATTTTGAATAGAAGTACTGCTAGTATCCACATGAGGCTCACTAGATGTTACCTTAGCATGCATGGCCTCATGAGCTAATTTTAGCACATTATGGGATACTAGAAGATCATCATGAGAGCTTGTGAGCTTTACATGATTTTCTTCCAACATTCCATAATTGCTAGATAGCAACTCAAGTTGAGCCCTTAGCTCAACATTCTCCTTCAATATGAATGCTTCACAAGAGATAGAGTTAGTAGCACAAGAATCATCCTTAGCAACAAGAGAAGAACACAACTTGGCAAGCTCTTTAGAATATGAAGCTTTAAGTTGAGCATGAGACTCGGTGAGTTTGATGAGCTCACTCTTAATGACCCTTGAGCCATTTTCGAGGTGCTCAAAGTCCTCAAGGAGTTTAGCATGCGCAACTTCAAGCTCCTCATTTTTAGTTTCAAAATCATTGGCCACCTCAAGAGCTCTATCACGAGATTCCCTTACTCTAGATAATTCTAGAGCAAAAGTCTCCTCAAGAGATTCCTTGGTGGTTTGTTCAAGTTCAAGAGCTTGAGAGAGGTCCGAAATTTCATTTGCGTAATCACGCTCATAACCTTCAATTTTATCAATGGTGACCTCATGCTCCTCAAGACGAGATTCCAACTCATCAATATACTTCTTGCCCTCAATGGCAATGGACATGATTTCCATGAAGTTGGAACGAGCAATTTCATTTTTATGAAGAGCTTTAAAAACTATTTCCCCCTTAATTTTTAAGGAGGCAATATTATTATTCTCTTCATCATTATCCTCATCATCATTAGCATCAACATCATCATCAAGAGACATATTGGGTTTCAAAGTAGGAGATACCTTTGAAGCCTTAGCCATAAGGCAAAAAGCAATAGATGATGATGTAGGATCCCTTGAAGCACCATTTAAAACCACATCTTGTTCCATGGAGTGTTGGGTTTCCTCTACATTGTTAGCACAACAACTCTAGGAAATAGATACATTTTTATCATGGCAACAAGGCATAGCAAGCATATCATCATGAGATTTAGTCAAGCAATTTCTACATGATATGCAAGAACTATCAACACAAGCATGTGAGACATTTGGAGTGCTCGAAGTGCTAAAGTACAAAGATGGAGCATTGCAACAAGATAGTGATGAAGAGTCATCAACGATAAGCACACTATCATCATTGCAATGACCAACACTACTCACCATAACATTACCTTGTGGCAATCCACATGTAGGTGAAGTAGAAGAAGCTGAGAAGACTATACAGCCGGATGTGGAGGGGGAACAATCATCCCCGCAAAACTTGGACACGCCATATTTATCTTGAAGCTTTGTCCACAACTCATGAGCATCCCGGAACGGCATGAGTTGAAATATAACTACATTTCTCAAAGCATCGAAAAGCACACTAGAAGCTTGAGCATTGAGATAAGAGTTTTTCTCATCCTCTAAAGATAATCTTTGGGGATCCTTCGGAGGAGAAAAACCCATATCTACAATTCACTCTAAATTTGGGTCCATGACCCTAAAGAGATTAAGCATGCGAATTACCCAAACATCAAAATTTGTGCCATCGAAACTAAGAGTGTCAGAAAATCCTAATCCCCTAGTCGACATCCTTACTCTATAGGCGGTTAAGCCCTATAAAGAGAGACGAGGCTCTAATACCAATTGAAAGATCGTCGATGTCGCCTAGAGGGGGGTGAATAGGCGTTTTAAAATAATTATGGTTTAGGCTTTAACAAATGCGGAATAAACCTAGGAGTTAATTTGTTAAGCACAAAACCTAAAAAAACTAGGCTCACATATGTGCACCAACAACTTATGCTAAGCAAGATAAGCAACTATGTGATAGCAAGATATATGACAAGAAACAATATGGCTATCACAGAGTAAAGTGCATAAGTGAAGGGGCTCGGGTAAGAGATAACCGAGGCACGCGGAGACGATGATGTATCCCGAAGTTCACACCCTTGCGGATGCTAATCTCCGTTTGGAGCGGTGTGGAGGCACAATGCTTCCCAAGAATCCACTAGGGCCACCGTAATCTCCTCACGCCCTTGCACAATGCAAGATGCCGTGATTCCACTAAGGGACCCTTGAGGGCGGTCACCGAACCCGTACAACTGGCAACCCTTGGGGGCGGTCACTGAACCCATACACTTTGGTAACCCTTGGGGGCGGTCACCGGTACCCGTCAAATTGCTCGGGGCGATCTCCACAACCTAATTGGAGACCCCGACGCTTGCCCGAAGCTTTACACCACAATGATTGAGCTCTGAACAACACCAACCGTCTAGGGCGCCAAGGCACCCAAGAGGAACAAGCTCTAGGATGCCCAAAAACCCAAGAGTAATAAGCTTCTCAAACTTCACTTCCACGTAGCAGTGTGGAGAACTCAAACCGATGCACCAAATGCAATGGCAACGGCACACGGAGTGCCCAAGTACTTCTCTCTCAAATCCCACCGAAGCAACTAATGCTAGGGAGGAAAATGAGAGGAAGAACAAGAAGGAGAACACCAAGAACTCCAAGATCTAGATCCAAGGGGTTCCCCTCACATAGAGAAGAAAGTGATTTGTGGAAATGTGGATCTAGATCTCCTCTCTCTTTTCCCTCAAAAACTAGCAAGAATCCATGGAGAGATCGAGAGTTAGCAAGCTCGAAGAAGGTCAACAATGGGGGAAGAACACGAGCTCAAAGGATAAGATTCATTGGGGAAGAAGACCCCCTTTTATAGGAGGGGGAAAATCCAACCGTTATGTGCTCAGCCCGCACACGAGCGGTACTACCTCTCAGGCAGAAGAAATAGGGAAAAGGAGCAACAAAACATGAACCTTGGGGCGGTAGTACCGCAGGAGACAGCGGTACTACCGCTCCCTTCGGCGGTACTGCCACGCAGAACGAAGGGGAAAGGGAAAGAGGGAACCGGGCGGTACTACCGCGGAGGAAGGGCGGTACTGCCGCACTACTGCCGCAGCGAGGTACCGCACAATCCGACACAGAAAAAGACCCCTCGAATCGACGCGGTAGGGACCTGGTAAGCCAGCGGTAGTACTGATGCGGATTCACCGCCGGTACTACCGCTGCGGAGCGGTACTGCCACTTGAGACCCCTCAGTGGTACTACCGCTGGGTACCACGGTACTACCGCTGGGACCCTGACAAAAACCACACTCAAGAAAACAAGAACTGCCATAACTTCTGCATATGAGCTCCGTATTGAGCAAACTCAAGCTTGTTGGAAACAAGACGACGGGTAGCATCAAGTTATAGTAAGAAGAGGTAGGGGAGGTATGCCTAAAAAAGAGGAGTGAAACCTCCAACCGAGAAGAACCGGCAAAACCTCCAACATCGAAAACATCATAGAAGATGCAAGCAAACTCCGTTTTCGATGAACTCAAGCTTGTCAACAAGATGACCGTAAGCTCTAAGACTCACAAAGAGAACCAAACAAGAACCAAGAAAGATGATGCAAGGATGCAATGGTTTGAGCTCCCAACGAACGATACGATCAAGCTACTCATCGAGAGCCCCCCTTGATAGTATGGCAATCGATCCTATAACCCGGTCTCCCAACTACCAACATGAGACCTGTAAAATAGAAAACCTATCAAGGGCAAACCTTTGCCTTGCACATGGTCCACTTGAGCTAGATGATGACGATCTTGACTCCCTCAAGTTGGACCACCTTTCTTGATTGTGTTGGCTCGATGAAGACTAGTTGATTGCTCCCCCATACTCTACTATGGGTGAGCTACTCTTCCGCACATCTTTACAGGTCCATTGTCACCACAAAGGACAGCAAGCTTCAAGCATTTGATCTCTTCGTGGTGCTCCACTTGAAATTGCACACCGCAACCTAACCCCACAAAGAACCCTCACGAAGAACATGGGTTAGTACACAAAGCGTAATTGACAATGTTTACCATACCATGGGATCACTTGACCCCTCTCGGTACATCTTCTACGCTTTGTGGGTTGATCAACTTGATTCACTCTTTAACTTAGTCTTGATCAACCTCTCACCAGACCAATCTTTAGGTAATTCCTTGGATAGCACCTTGGTCGACACAAACTCTCCTTGAAACCAACACATGTACTCCAAGAAAAGCCTATGGACAAAACCTTCAAATATAACTCAAGGCAACCATTAGTCCATAGAGATTGTCATCAATTAACAAAACCAAACATGGGGGCACCACATGTTCTTTCAGCCGGCGATGTGGTTTGCGGCGGCCGTGGCTCGGTCAAGCTCAGAATCGGCGTTTTGGTGCACGACGGGTCGAGCGGTGGGGTGCTTCGTGCTCCTGCAGGCATGCTGAGCATGGTGACGCGCTCAGGCTCGAGCTGTAGTGGCTGCAACGACGACGGCGACATGGCCGGTGGTAGGGGAAGCTCGGCCACGGCGGTTACGAACGCTGGAGGTTGCAAACGACAAAGATAACGAGGGGGAAAATACGGCGAGCTCACATCGGCCACGTAGACAAGCTCAGCGAGCTCGGGGACGTCCTGCATGCGATGAATCAACGACGGCGATCACCGGACAGAGACGAGGAAGATGGCGACGATGGCGGCTCCACAGGGCCTCCACATTAGCTTTCTTCGATGGAGAGGCATGGTGCGAGGTGGCGGAGGTGCTGGACTGATCGGGGAGGCAAGGCATCGGCGGTGGGCACGGCAGCAACGAGCGGCGGTGATGGTGGCGCTCGGGTTCGGGCGAGAGAGAGGGAGTAGAGGGCAAGAGGGCCTCGGGGAAGAGTGAGAGGGGTCGGGGGTGCGTGTCGACGTCCAGGGCGTCCAGAGCGACGTCGAGGAGGCGGCGGGAAGCAGGAGATGGCCGAGGCGTGTGGCCGTGCGCAAGGGGCACACGCCCGGCGTCCTTCTGTCCCAAGGAAGGGGACGACTGGCACGGCCAGATGGACTGGGCCGTGCTGGGCCGGACCAGTGGGCGCCAGGTCAGTTCTCTCTCTCTCTCTAATAGTAATTGTTCTGCTTTTCTATTTTTGTTATCTTGTTTTGATTTAGTTTATAGCCCAAATCATTTTAATAAATCCTGAAAATAATTGTGGGCATTAGATGAATTATTACAGAGGCCCTTAACTATTTTCAGAATTGTTGGAGCATTTAAAAAATATTAATAGTATTTAAATGCCCCAATTCAAATACAATATGGGTTATTCAAAAATCCAGAATGGCCTAAAAATGCTGGCATCATTTTTGGTAGAGGTTTTCACCTTTATCAAAAATGATGAACATTTTCAAAGGGCATTTTGGGTTCATTGAAAATATTGTTTATTTGAACCTATTTGAATTCATTTAGTGCTAGGGTTTCAACATCCCCATTTCAAGTTTCTGAGTAATTTAAACATGATGCACACAAGAAGGGCTAGCCTAGTGCATACTAGAACTAGGGATGTGACAACTCACCCCTGCTAAATAAGAATCTCGTCCCGAGATTCAAGTCGTGAGGTAAGAAGACAGAGGGGTCACAAAGCTAACATGATCTTCATGATCCGATTTGCCCTTGTCGAAGATGTTGATTCATTTCTCCAATTGATCATGATGTCTTTGCTTTTGAAATATTCTTCCAACATGGTAACGACAGAAGGAAACTCTACAGGAATCGATCTTCTTGAAGATCGAGCAACTCAAAATCAATTCATGAAGTGGGACGTTGAAACATCTCGCGAACTGAGACACAAAACACATATCAAGAGGGATGTAGAGGGACATATGACGAAGGTCCAAATTGGTAGGCAACAATTCCACGCTTAGGTGAGAAGGTGAGTGAGTGTCAAAGTAGTGAGGAGATAAGTTGCCATGATTACCTAACGGGGCACCTCAGGGAAGGTGACTCATAGAGCTATTCCCTTAAGTGGCAAAAAGAATTACTTTTGATATAATGATCATTCAAACTCTTTATGCCAGCCTAAGACAATCACAAACGATCGTTCAAGGAGGTTCGAAAGAATGGCATATATCGACTAGAATGGATGATGTGGACTACCTTGTTGAAGACAACGCAATGGATGATTTTTGCTTATCATCGGAAATGGATGGGACCCATGGTAGGACCACTTTTGGAGATGATCCTGGAAGCAACTGCTAAGAAGGGCAGCCCATGGAAAATTGGCACGATGGGGTGCAAGCTGGGAACAAAATGCAAATGTTGGGAATGTTCCAACCATCATATCTTCCTGAGATTCAGATCTGGTTAGAAACGGGCACTTCAGACTCACATGTCTAGAAAAAAAAGTTGCAACACAAATCGACGAGATAATGCTGCAAGACTCTCAGGAGATGAACTACGATAGCAAGCTCCAAAACATGAGTTGGTTCTGCTACATACATGTGAACACGTTGTTCCAGACAAGCATGACCACATAGTAGTCTTACAACAAAACACTACCGAGTTCAAGTGGGGAACCATCATCGTGGATAACGAAGTGAACTACGATAGCAAGCTCCAAAACATGAGCTGGTTTTGCTACATACATGTGAACACGTTGTTCTAGACAAGCATGACCACATAGTAGTCTTACAACAAAACATTATCGAGTTCAAGTGGGGAACCATCATCGCAGATAACGAAGTCCTTGCATAAGTCATATGATTAGCTCTTATGAAGGAACTTCTTCTCCTTGAACAAATCAGTTAGTGGCTTGGTGTACTAGGAGCACTACTAGAAAAAGGCATGCTAGTGGCGCACCAGTTTTGCCTACTAATGGCGCACTACTGGTGCGCCACTAGCATCACGCCATTAGAATTAAATTTTAATGGCGCACCACTGGTGCGCCATTAGTATACAGAGTTCTATCCAACCCCAGCACCAGCTCACTTCACATGCACTTGTTGATATATCTAGCATATCAATCCTATTAAGCCTTGTTGATGTTTAGGACTTTGTTCATGTTCATGAGTGTGATGAAATTTTGAAAAATTATTTCAAACTTCCGTTCATATTACGTATCATATTTTGAAAAAAAAATCGCGAAAAAAAATCGAAACTAATTTTTTTTCTGTTACTAATGGCGCACCTAGCATACGGTGCGCCACTAGTAAGTTTGAATTTTTTTGATTTTTTTTGCCTCCAGATCTTAAAAGCCCCGTAACTTTTTTCTGTTAGGTTTTCGAGGATTTTGAAAATGTTTAACGGGGTTCCCCCGTTAAATTCGGATGTAACTTTTCGAGTAGATGATTTTTCATATATATAACTTTTTAATCCGAGTTCGTATGCAAAAGTTATGCCCATTTTACAAATTCCAGAGAGATTTTGCAAATAAAGTCAAAATTCATATTTGTAAATTTTCCCAACAAGTAGACCACATATCACATGGGAAACTTATTTACTTTGATTTTTTGACCTTTCCATCATTTTCTTTTATTTTTTTAACTGAAAAGGCGGTCCACGGGGGGGTGCATTATGTGGAATTTTTGGTCAAAGCTAGTAATGGCGCACCATGGGTGTGGTGCGCCATTACTAGTTAAACTAGTAATGGCACACCACATCCACAGTGCACCATTACTAGTTTTGAAAAAAAAATTCTGAATTTTTTTTTAAAAAAACATAGTAATGGCGCACCAGTGGACAGTGCGCCATTACTAGTTAAACTAGTAATGGCGCACTGTCCACTGGTGCGCCATTACTAGTTTTGAAAAAATAAATAAATAAATTTGGAAAAAAAGTTTGAAAAAAATTTACTAGTGGCGCACCGTGGACGTGGTGCGCCATTACTAGTTTAACTAGTAATGGCGCACTATCCACTGGTGCGCCATTACTAGTTTTGAAAAAAAATGAAAAAAAAATTGTTACTAATGGCGCACCGTGGATGTGGTACGCCATTAGTATTTGGACACTAATGGCACACCAACACATGGTGCGCCATTAGTATATACTAATGGCGCACCACATGTCTGGTGCGCCATTAGTGGCCATATCATCTATGGCCCTTTTCCTAGTAGTGGAGATACATATGGAATGGAGGTAGCGAGCCTATCAAACCATAGCATACTTCGTACATGCATGACTGACTTGGGATGATACTAGGGGAAACAAAAACAACCCTTCTCGAACTCACGGCAGCAACTTGCACCAAATGCACGCGAATCAGAGAAAGTCGCTTCTGTCATCCAACATATGCTTCATGAACGGAACATGAAGATAATGCTTATATAAGTTTCCAACACTAGCTGGATGTTCAACACAAATCATGCAGGAGACAAAATGTTGCTGATGGGCTCAACAACAAGTCATCGAGATTTCCATATAGATGGAATTCCATAATTATGTGAACAAAGTGATAGCATTGGTCAAAACAAAAGATATAACGGTGTATGCTCGAGGAAAAACCACAAGTAAGACAACATTACGATCATCGTTGGTTCTGATTTGATTTGAGGATATCCCACGCCCAAATCAAAGTTTTGGCAAGACAATAGATCCAAAAACTGACCAGAGGACCAATCGATGAAGATATCACATTTCTTCAACACACACACAAACGCAAAGATATCTCTTCAGAATGAACTAAATTCGGCAAAGCTTTTATCTTCCAACTCTCCAAGTTGTTGTTTAGCTTAACCAACTAGCTCAGGGGTATCCAACACGGATTCTTGGAGAAAGAGTGGTTTATTGATAAACCAACTTGATCACGAACTCACCATATCGGTCAGGGGATGACCTGGTGATACTTCGGTGAAGATATCTTGAAAATCACGAACCACCGATATGACTCTAAGCTTGAGAATAATCTTGCTTTTCAGGGCAAGACGATATGATCGAAAGAGTGAGGGATTGACACAATCCCAACTCATGGATCGAAGAGTGCACCAGCAATAAGGACTAGGTAGCACGATCAATCTTAGGATGATGATTTAATAATCAACACTCTAAGAATGAGAATATTGTCCATTTACTACAAAGCAACGAGTTGCTCGGAGTATTGATTTCACACATCACAATTCACTTGTCGGCATTTTGGTTACAACAACACGGAACCGAGGAATGAATAATGATGGCGAGAAGTATCACTAGGCAAGAATCCATAAGAGGTTGTGCAATTCCTATAATATTCTTGACATAAGGGGGTAATACTCCAGGATGGAACAAACTAGAAGTTGGACTAGCATTCTTAATCTGTGGAACACAACTACTTTGACCCAATCCTGGATATGGATGAGGTACTGGAGTTTGTTTCTCCTAGTCATTTCGGAATAGAATGGCTTGATGGACCAGAAGAATAATAGGCATCGATGAACATGAATGCACAACTATTCCTGACTATCAATTGATAGATGATGGTCGGAATACAGCTGAAAATGGACAACTCAAGGAGCATATAACATTTTGAGTTATGGATGCATAGATTAGTATGTCGAACTAAGTCCGATAGGTTTCTTCCGGATAACCCATGCAGAGAGATAGAATTGGCAGAGTCACAATATAGAATGAAGAACTCATCAAGAGCACTCTGGTTGTGATCTTTTGGTTCAAAGAACTTCTGCCATATTGGCTCATGGTATTGGAAGAACGATATACCACGGACCTTGAGGACTATCACAAGGTTACTAATATCTTAAGGGAACTAGCAAATACTAACAACATGAAGTAGGGTGAATCTCGGGTTCAAAACCCAGGAGTAGAATACCTACTAACTAAATAACATCACGAGATGCTTTCGAGAATGGGGGCCAGAATCATCACACTGGGAACACCAAACATGGCTAGATTACTAACTTTAAGATACCATACTGTCATAATAACAACTCCAACATATATGTCGAGGCAATAGAGTACCTCAATTCACCGATTAGTGTGCTTAATCTGGCCCAAAAGGGCATCAAGAACGGGAGGAAGGGATTTGCAGATGCATCAGACTGTGTAGAAACCTGGGATGACTCGGACAACATAACGGCTGTAAATGCTCAAAATGATTTGAGACATCCTGCAAAAATGGTGGCATAACCACTCAACATCACAATATCAAGGTTCTGAGGCCAGCTATGAACATACGGAAGTAGTAGAAACTGAACTGGGGCTGGAAACAATCAATCCTATAAGTCTAAGGATTAGTAACATGTCATCCTGATAGATAGATGAGAAGGCCTAGTTCTTAATCCCCGTAGAAAAGAAGAGGTTGACTCAGATCAGAAGGGCATAAGGTAAAGGAGTAAATAGAGCCTTACGTTCCCTTCCACAATCAATTCCCTTACATAACTAAAGCATTTCTAGACACAACTTCAACCGGTTTGGCTTGGTAATCCTACAGGTAGTCATGCTCTGATACCAAAGCTGTCAGGACCCCGATTCTAAGTCACACCGATCTAGCCTGTAACACCTCATATCACTTTGCGGCCTCACGCACGGTATCCCCACGGGTGTCGCCTTACCGTGGCCCGGGACCGTTTGCGCCTTTTGGCTCACGTATATGATAGTGTCGCTGGCATCCATATGACAGAGAACCCAGGCCGACATGACTAGTCGTGAACCCAAAGTGGCACTAACTTACGGGGACAGGCATACATGAATCAACATCGAGCATGCCGGTCAGCAACGTGCGAATCTGGGCTGTAGCACTGGGCTAACAGGACTCCGGTGAACCAGGCTGTAGCAGGCTAGGCAGGACTCCGGATGTCACCGCGTGACATTTCACCGAAGGGACAGACACAGGAATGAAGTGAATCACATGCCGGCCAGTCAAGTGTTCCGGAGCAGTAGTGCTAGGCTAGCAGGACTCCGGTGAACCAGGTTGTAGCGGACTACTATGGCTCATGGAAGCACAAGACTACATTTCCCCATAAGAGAGGCTACCAAGGATAAACAACTAGGTTGTCGGATCCCACACATACCAAGCATTTCAATCATACACACAATATGCTCGATATGTGTAAATACAACATGGCATCACAACAAAACTCTATGACTCAAAGTATTTATTCATTAGGCTCTGAGGAGAGAGATATTACAAACATGGGTCTCATGACCAAATATACAGAGCATACAAGCAACAAGCACATGCGAAAGCTTAACTTGTCTGAGTACAGACAACTACAAATGAAGAAGGCTGAGAAGCCTGACTATCTACAAGACCCTCCGAAGGGTACAAGATCGTAGCTGAGGTAACGAGCTAAACATCGAAGTCCACACGGAACTACTAGTGAGACTGAAGTCTCTCTGCAAAAACATAAATTAAGAAAACGTGAGTACAAATGTACCCAACAAGACTTACATCAGAACTAGCTTCATATGCATCGGTATCAGTAAGGGGGGGTGGTGCAGTTTAACTACCGCAAGCCAGCTTTGACTCGGTGGCTATCTTAAACTATGACTACAAGTAATTGAGGTGGCGCACATGACTCCACATATTCACCATATCAATACTCCACTATGGATCCACTCCCGTCTCCCTACGAGAACGCCATCCATAGCACTCATGCTTATCTTGCGCATTTTAGAGTAACCACTTTCACTTGTCTATGAACGATGCAAGTGGTCCAAGTTTCCATATCCGAGGAATCTGGCTATTCGAATAGATAATGAAAACCCTGCAGGGGTGTACTTCTTCACACATGCTCTCACCACTTATCACCATGTACACGTCATGTATCTCGGCAACCTTCAAGCGGAAGCCTGGTGAGCATGTCGGCCACGACCTGACTAACCACACAAGTCTCTCGTCCAGGTTTATCGCCTATTCGGGTTCCATCCGCATGGAGATCCGGCCGGGGTGTCTCTCACGGCCCCAAATGATGTGTACAGGGTTCCCAAGCTCACCATCCGGGTGCCACTTGGTACACCGGGCCACTGTGCCTAGTCTGTCCCAAGCCCACCTGTACCGGGTGCCACTTGGTAGACTACTAACACTACCTACAAACACCAGAAACTAGTTGCAACTCCTGGACAGAGATCGAGTTGATTAATAAGTCGAGAGGGGTCGAGTTACCGGAACCCAATGTGTGGTAGTAACTGTTCATGGATCACAAACACATAACTCAGTTCCTAAGAACGGCTGCAATGAGACAACCCACCATGTACTCCTACATGGCCTCTCACCGCTACCTTTACCAAATCGTGTTCACACACTTAGCTCTCAACGGTAGGACATGTTCACCACATTCCAATTCATCCCCGATGAATCAGACCTGACTCAACTCTAAGCAGTAGCAGGCATGAAAAACAAGCACGAATGAGTAGGCACATCAGGGCTCAAACAACTCCTACTCATGCTAGTGGGTTTCATCTATTTACTGTGGCAATGACAGGTCATGCAGAGGAAAAGGGGTTCAACTACCGCAGCATGTAATAGTTGAATCGTTGTTGTCCTAATGTAGTAAAAGAGAGCAAGAGCGAGAGAGTGGGATTGTGTCGGAATGAACAAGGGGGTTTTGCTTGCCTGACACTTCTGAAGAGGAACACACTTCATCGGTGTCATTGTTCTCGTCATCGGTACATGTCTACTGAGAGGGGACAACACCGGCAACAGAGAGGAAACACAATCAATGCAATGCACAATATGATGCATGATCATGACATGGCAATATGAGTGTGTTGGGCTAATGCAACTACAACCAGAAGGTTTTGAGCCTATTTGAGCCAAAGATTCAAATACAAACTCAAATTATGGGTTCATATAAGTGCATTAACATGTTTGACCTAAACAGCAAGGTTAAGTTGCTCTAACATGCATGAAACCAGTACAGATGGATAGATTGGATTTTTCTGATCATTTTTCATATATAACTTATTTCATTCGAAGCTATAGATTAATTTCTATGAATTTTAGAAGTTAGCACTATTTTCTGGAATTTTCTGAATTATTTTAAATCCAGAAAATTATTAACTGCGTCAGCATTGCGTCACTGTGATGTCAGCAAGTCAACCGCGGCTGACCAGGTCAAACTTGACCAGTGGGGTCCACTGGTCTGTCACACAGTGCTGTCTGGGTCACCGACAGGTGGGGTCAGGTCAACAGCCACGTCGGCAAGTCAACGCTGACGTGTGGGGTCGGTCAACACATGACATGGCTAGGTCAAACTGGCCTATGGGCCCTGCGGGGTTAGTTTAGTCTAAACAAAACTAAAACGTGGTTAATTAGGAAGTGGGGCCCGTTTGTAAGTGGCTCTAAGGTTAATTAGCGATGTCTTTAGCTACTAATGATGGGACCACATTGACCTCGCCGGAGTTCAGCCGACGGCGACCACAGAACACGGCGGGGCGCACCGGATTTGCGCTAGAGGCGTCGGGTTAGCGCGCTGAGGGCACCAGGGCATAGCCCTTGCTCGCCTGCATCAAGACGAGGCGGAGTTGGGCGCGGGGGTCGCCGGAATCAACACCGGCCATGGCTCGGTCAAGCTCGGAATCGGTGTTTTGGTGCACGGCGGGTCGAGCGGTGGGGTGCTTCGTGCTCCTACAGACATGCCGAGCACGGTGACGCGCTCAGGCTCGAGCTGTAGTGGCTACAACGACGACGGCGACATGGCCGACGATAGGGGAAGCTCGTCCACGGCGGTTACGAACGCTGGAGGTTGCAAACGACAAAGATAACGAGGGGGAAAATATGGCGAGCTCACAGCGGCCACGTAGACAAGCTCAGTGGGCTCGGGGACGTCCTGCGTGCGGCGAATCGACGCCGGCGATCACCGGACAGAGACGAGGAAGATGGCGACGATGGCGGCTCCACAGGGCCTCCGTGTTAGCTTTCTTCGATGGAGAGGCGTGGTGCAAGGTGGCGAAGGTGCTGGACTGATCGAGGATGCAAGGCATCGGCGGTGGGTGCGGTAGCAACGAGCGGCGGCGACGATGGCGCTTGGGTTCGGGCGAGAGAGAGGGAGCAGAGGGAAAGAGGGCCTCGGGGAAGAGTGAGAGGGGTCGGGGGTGCGTGTCGATGTCCAGGGCGTCCAGAGCGACGTCGGGGAGGCGGCGGGAAGCAGGAGGTGGCCAAGGCGTGTGGCCGCGCGCAAGGGGCACACGCCCTGCGTCCTTCTGTCCCAAGGAAGGGGACGACTGGCACGGCCAGATGGACTGGGTCGTGCTGGGCCAGACCAGTGGGCGCCAGGTCAGTTCTCTCTCTCTCTAATAGTAATTGTTCTGATTTTCTATTTTAGTTATCTTGTTTTGATTTAGTTTATAGCCCAAATCATTTTAATAAATCCTGAAAATAATTGTGGGAATTAGATGAATTATTACAGAGGCCCTTAACTATTTTCAGAATTGTTGGAGCATTTGAAAAATATTAATAGTATTTAAATGCCCCAATTCAAATACAATATGGGTTATTCAAAAATCCAGAATGGCCTAAAAATACTGGCATCATTTTTGGTAGAGGTTTTCACCTTTATCAAAAATCATGAACATTTTCAAAGGGCATTTTGGGTTCATTGAAAATATTGTTTATTTGAACCTATTTGAATTCATTTAGTGCTAGGGTTTCAACATCCCCATTTCAAGTTTCTGAGAAATTTAAACATGATGCACACAAGAAGAGCTAGCCTAGTGCATACTAGAACTAGGGATGTGACATGATAGGTGCTTCGGTGCAATTGGTTTGATCGAAGATGAGGTTCGGCTGGTTTGTGTATGCTGGTCAGGGTGTCTTGTGTGTACATGTAGCTCACGACCTGATGTTGGTTCAGTTCATTGGCAAGTGGTTGTGTATCGCGGGCGTGCAACTCACCATCGTCAGGCTTGCTGTTTGTTTGGTGCTGGCAGGATCAACGCAACTGGACCCAGGACATACGACTTTGATTTATTTTTCATTTTGTTTTGAGTGGGTTTTATGTAAATTTATAGGGCTGTGTTTGATAAGTTTTAAAAATAATATTCAATAACAAACTTGGTGGTTCACTCCAGAGTTCTCCTCTGCTGGTCTGTTAAAAAGAACTTTGGTTTCAGGGTACACCCTGTGGCAGAGAACTTTGGTTTGCAGCT
This sequence comes from Triticum urartu, assembly GCF_003073215.2. Lineage (NCBI taxonomy): Eukaryota > Viridiplantae > Streptophyta > Magnoliopsida > Poales > Poaceae > Triticum > Triticum urartu. The sequence goes on from NC_053028.1 coordinate 573,960,429, forward strand.
CACTTCGGTTTCCCCTAGCAGTTCACTTTGGTTTTACTTGCCTACGGCGCAATGCAGTTCGTTGCAGCTCACTCCAAAATGTTAAAATTTCAGGGTACACGGTGGTGGATAAAAAACAAAAACAAGCAAAAAAACATTGTGGTTCACTCGCCTTGTCCTAGTGGTCCACTCGCCTAGTCCTCGAAGCGCGGAAGAATTTCTAAAACTAAAAAGAAAACAAAAAATGATTGTGATTCATTTTGCAGTGCGTTTGGTCCTCGGATGTGGTTCACTTTTGAGAGCGATGTTGTTCACTTTCCCCCAACATGAAAATGCAAAAAAAATAGCGAAACAACAAGATGGTAATGCGGTTCACTTTGATATATATTGCGGCTCACTTGCCCTTCTCTTTGCGGTTCACTCTCGTTCATAAAAGAAAGTTAAAAAAAGACAACAAAAACAAAAACTCGTATGGGAAAATTTACGTCCCACAAAACAAAATCATGCAGTGCACTTGTCGGTCTGATGAAGTGCGGTTTTTAGTCCGGAAGCAGTGCGGATTTTTGTCTGATGCAGTACACACGACGATTTTGGGTCGCGAAAAAATAGTGTCTGCATTCCGTTAAAATCAAAAATGCTCTTAAACCATAAGGAATCAGAGAGAGTATTCTACATGAAAAAGTTGCGTCTCGTCAATATCTATCCAATGGCATATAATTTGAATCACTTCGACAAGCGGTTTGTAAAAATTTCGCGAAAAACGACCGCTGCCTCTCGTAGTCAGCCACACGATTTTCAAAATTAACTAAAAACCGAAAGGAATCTCAAAAACATTTCAACACATGAAAGTTGTGCCTCGTTGGTAGCTTTTCATCAGTATATTACACGCCTCGTTTCGACAAACGGTTAGAAAACTGGAGCGAAAACAGTACAAAAAATTTGAAAAAAATCAAAAAATAGAATTTCGTGATTAAGCAATTTGAAACTGTTCTTATACTGTAATGAATAAGAGAAAATAGTAGATATAAAAAAGTTGCACCTTGATGATATCTTTCCAACGGTGTATCATTTGCTTCATTCCGACAAGCGGTTTAGAAAAAGAACGCGAAAAAACACTCGCTGCCACTCGTCGCGTGCCGCACCTTTTCAAAACTGCTCTTAAACCGTGAACAATCTTGAGAACATTTCAACATAGCGAAGTTGCGTCTGATCCATGGATTTTCAATAGTATATTACACACCTCGTTTCGACAAACGGTTAAAAACTTAGAGCAAAAAAGGTATCGAAAAAATACCACGTACAGTCTTTTTGCGACGGGTGCACTCGCATCGGTACTACAGTGCTATTCCTTCAAAAAATGACGTGCACTTCCATTGAGCGTGCAATTCGGAAGTGTTAGCAGAATGCTGTATATATAGGGTAATCCTATTGTGAGCGTGAGTGTAGAATGGCTTATTCAACACCCCTAATAATGCTATATACAAAATCTAGTAAAAACATTGTATAAAATATATTAATTCTAAAAAATACTACCTAAGTTTGTAATTTACTTCATTTTTACAAAAATTACTATATTTTACATATTGTGTTACTATATTTTGTATGTCTCATTACTGGGGTGTAGAATAAGTTATTCTACACTCATGCTTATATACACACACACACTATTCTAATCCCAGAATTAGAATAACTATTTGGATCATGCATCAGCCCTATATAGGGCGCGATTGGATGTTTCCTGATATCCACCCGAACCTGCAGAGAGAAAAAAGGCCACGCCCACATCCACTCCTCCACCACCTCCTCCCCGATCCCCAACCTCCCCTCCCCGATCAAGTGACGTGGAGCGCTCGCTCCTCTCCACAACTGATGTTGTCCCCTGGTGCCGGCGCACCTCCCGTCGCCGACCACCCTAGCCCCATCGCCGCCGCCAGCCACCCGATGGGCCTTCCGTCACTGGCCGCTCAACCCGATCGCTGCCCCGACCCCAGCGCACCTCTCGCCGCCGGCCGCTCGGCCTCGTTTCCGCCCCGACCCCAGCACGCCTCCCACAGCTGGCCGCTCGGCCCCGTCGCTTCCCCGACCCCAGTGTGCCTCCCGCAGCCGGCCGGTCAGTCCCGTCGCCGCCCCCAACCCCAGCACGGCTCCCTCCGCTGACCGCTCAGTCCAGGCGCACCTTCCGCCACCGACCCACCCAGCCCCGATGAGCCCCGAGCCGCCGGACCTCTACCGGCCACCGCAACCGACGACCGCCGTCGCGCCCCAACAGTTGCCCCTGCTGCCGGACTTCCTCACCCCGCAACCCCCGCCATCCTCCTCTCCAAGCATCGGCCGTTGCCTGCCTCCCTCCCGACACTGCTTCCTGAACTTCCTACTACATACCAGTTTCCTTCATCGAGGCTCCTCCTGTCGATGGTGAGCATCCTTCTCCCATGCCTATATCGACTGAAATATGGTCCAAAAACAGAAAATCGCCATTTTGGGAGAAATTGCTTGCTACCTTAAACTGCTCCGTTCAATTATCCTCTCAACTTTTAATTACTTATTGTGCTTTTGGCAGTAATTAGTCAATTTGTTTTTGATTCGATGTATTTTTCCATTAGGAAACAGATTTGCTTTTTTACATTTAAATGTCTACATGCTCATTCTTATGCTCAAATATGCCACTGCCTTGGAGTATTTCTTTTTAGACCCATATTGATTCAGTTCAGAAAATCTCTTATATCATGCTACACTGAAGCATTTTTTGTCTTAGAAAGTATGCCTCCAACTGCTTTTGTTTATATGCCACAAAAGGAAATTAGTATGGCTGCACACGGTTGACTGTTTTTGACCATTTTCTGTAGTACTTAGCACTGCTGTAGTTCATCGCGTTGATTTTCAGCAGGCCAACTTGAGTAATGCAAGTGCAACTCATCTTCCACTGCCATGGCGAGTTGTCGTGCGTGTGCACACATCCTGAAAACATCTTACTTTCTGGTTGATATGGCGCCACTACATAATCAGTTGATTATTAGGTGTATCACCATTTCTGGAAAAAAAAGTAGCGGATGGATAGGCTCGATGTGTGTGTCCATCCGTCATCACACACACTCAAACGTCGACAGCATGTACATCACCATCGGTGAGCTAAAGCACATCGTAGCCATGGACATTTACCAAGGCAAGGTGACTGGGAGCTCTCTGCTTCCAAACAAATACCATTCGTTTGTACCAAGTGTTCTTGCACCCTTGCTTGGATCAAGCAAGAGCCCTACAAAGGGTAATCGAGCACCTTCTTGTTATGTTTCAGTTATTATTTTCGCACATAATTTTGATTCTAGATTAATACAATGGCACATTTTCTTCTTTTGAAATAATGTTTGCCCACACATGAACTAAATCATAGAACAACATGTATACCTTATTTTTGAAAATCATGTATGTTTATGGTATTTCAAACATGTTGTGGCTGGAGCCTTCCGTATTTTGTTTAGTAGCAGCAGCCTCCTACTATTTGGTGCTTTTTCTCTCATTTATGCTTAAAAGTTTGTGTCTCCAGGATCCTCCGTACCACTCTGCTGCTTGCTACCCACATGAACAGCGGCAGGAAGAAGTTCACCACATGGTAGGGGAGAAGGTCACACCTGAGGTGCAAGGGACGGTGTGCCTCCATTCGGAAGATGGTCTGAGTTCAGGAAGATGGTCGTCCTTCGTGAGAATCTGTGTTGCTAGGATGCGATGTTGCTTCTTGTAAGGCCACTTCTAGCCAATGTTGTCCCTGCTTGGGCATCCTCCTCTTCCTCGACATTGAACTTCTCTGTCCATCCAGCAAAAAATCTCTCTTCTATAGTTGTTGTGCATCTACTACAAAAAACATGCATTGGCCGTAGAAGTTTGGAAATAGTTGTAAAGGAACAACTATAGCTCACTCTATGCACATGTTGTCTTTGTAGAGGCATGGTTTTCATTTTGATTTTGAGATGGATATACGAGGTGTATGATGAAGGTCAAATAGTGAAGTGAAGTCAATTTGTACATGTGAAATTCAGGAAGGCATAAGAAGGGAATCAGACCGTTAGTTTATTTGGCCCCCATTTGTACATCATGTTGTCTACGATCTTGTTTTGTAATTTTTTCTGAAGTTTAATAGTATGAGTTGATGCAAAAAAATGTGTTTTTAGTATGTTGGTTTCGGTTAAAAAACTACAAAATACAGGGAAGCCCCGAGCAAGTTCAAAAACCACGACATAGATAAATCCAAAAAAGAAGAAAACAGGGCAGAAACATAATTGCGTCGCGAAAAACAAAAGAAGAAAACAAAGGCCCCACCAAGAAAAAAATTAACTCTGGAAGTTCAAATATAATTAATTAGAGAGTTCGAAGAAGATCAAAATAAAAAACGCAGTAGTTTGTTGTATACAAAAACCTCGAATTCTCCCTGTTTCTAGGAAAAATAGAAGTATGAAATGCAATATTAAAAAATGTGTTTGATGTTTATTTTTTAAACATCTCTACGAATAAAACTAAGAAGAATCTAAAAATACATAGAAGTTTAAAGTTTCAAAAATTTATATTTTTTTCCTCGTTGCTAAAGAATAAAACAAAGAAGTTCAAATTAAAAAAATGAACAACTGAAAAAGTTTAAATACATTTCCCCGTTTTTAAAAAACTAGAAGCTCAAACTAAAAGAACCAAGAGGTTCCAGCTAAAATAAAAAAATGGTTCGATGTTTATAAAAATGATTTTTTTCGTTTTTAAAAATAAAACCAAGAAGTTCAAATTAAAAAACCGAAGCAGATCGGCCTTAAAAGAAATGAAGTTTTAAATATCTAAAAGTCAAATTTGGAAGTTCAAAAAATTTGAACAAGAAGTTCAAATAAAAAAAGTACTTCAAAAAACTTTATAACAGACTTTCCCCGTTTATAAAAAAATCAAAGAAGTCCAAATTAAAAAAGAGGAGCATTTCAAAAAGATTTTATAAACACAGATTTCCCCCATTCTATAAAAACGAGAAGTTCAAATTAAAATAACGCTGCGGTTTCATTGTTTATATAAAAAACATTTCCCCATTACTAACCAACAAAACTAAGAAGTTCAAGTTTAAAAAATGGTGACGTCCGATGTCTATAAAAGATTCAGATTTTTCACATTATTACAAAATAAAACCAAGATGTTCAAAATTTTAAAACAAGGAAGTTCAAAAACTCGATTTTTCCTCGTTACTAAAGAATAAACCTAAGAAGTTCAAATTAAAATAATAGAGAACCTCAAAGTTTGTAAAAACCTCACATTCTCATTACTAAATAGTAAAACTAATAAGTTTGAATTAAAGTAAGGGAACAACTAAAAATGTTTTTAAAAGATTTTCCCCTCTTTTAAAAATCTGGATTTTCCCCAATACTAAAGATTAAACCAAGAAGTTCAATTTTAAAAAAAATTGAGTAATTCGATGTACATTAAAAACTCAGTTTTTCTCGTTACTGGAGAATAAAACCTGGAAGTTCAATTTGAAAACATGGAGAAGTTCGAGGTTTAATTAAAAAATCGATTTTTGGTTACTAAAGAATAAAATCAATAAGTTCAATTCAAAATAACGAAGAAGTTTGATGTTTCTAACAAAACTAAAATTTTCATATTTCTAAATATACATAAAAGAAATACAAATAAAAAAGTTAGAGCGGTTCGATATATGTAAGAAAATTAGAGTTTTTCATAACTAAAGCAAAACAGAGAGAAGTTCAAACTAATAACTGCTGGAAGTTCACGTACTGCAGGGTGTGCATTTCGTATGAGAAAAAAGAATAAAAAGATAAAGTCTAAAAAAGTTGTTGAAAGAAGGTCAAGTGCTCTGTCCGGAGAAGTTGAAAAATTCTTGCGAGAGATGTTCACCTTGTATTTACATGTTCAAGAAATACCAAAAAGAAATTATTTCTTTGCGTTTTAAAATAATTCTCTCATTCCACAAAGAAGTTCAGTTATTATTTGGAAGCAATTTGATTTCAAAAATAAAATAAAAAATCAAATTACAAAAATGGAAAACATTCATGTATTACATGGTGTGTGTTTAATATGAGAAAAATGAATTAAAAGACAAGGTCAATTTTTGTTGTTGTTATAAGTTCAAGTCCTCCGTCGGAGAAACTTAAAAAATTTATTGTGAGAGAGATTTGTACAAAAGTAATATCATTTGTGTAACACTCACGAATGGATGAGAAAATTAGAAACGAAAATACGTCACAGAAGTTCGGCATGAAAATAGCAGGAAGTTCAACAACTACATTTAATGAATTTCAGATGAAAAACTTCTAAATCCGCCGCGAGTATGAAAAATGATCAACACGGAAAAGTTGTGTGTTTACAAGAGCTTTCCATCGGTATATCACTTGCTCAATTCCGGTGAGTGGATGGAGAGCTACGGGCAAAAAAAGTACGTGAAAATAGAGTGAAGTTCAAGTAAACATGCCGAGAAGTTCAGGTTCTTTACGTGGTGCATTTTCGAAGAATCTTTTTTGCGATAGAGACAGAACGAATGATCTCGCCATTTTCGAAATTACTTTAAAACGGCTAGGAATTAGAGAAAACCATCAACATGAAAAAGTTTCGCATTTTCCTTAGCTTTTCAACGGTATATTATTTGCCCCATTCCAATAAAGTTTGTAGAAATTACAGCGAAAATACGTTTTTAGCCATTTTAAAAATTGACTTAAAACAGTAAGGAATTGGGAGAAACACTATATACCAAAAAGTTTTGCATTACCTCAAGCTTTCCAACACCATATCATTTGCTACACTTGGACGTACGGTTAAACAATTAGCTCAAAAATACGAACTCGGTGCAACTTGGACCGTTTTCTAAATTACTTTTAAACCGTTCAAAAATAGAAAAACTTTAAACATGAAAAAGTAGCGCATTTTCATAATCTTTCCAACGCCGTATTATTTTCCTCAATTAGATTAGCCGTTTAAAAATGAAATCGAAAATACGAACTCGGCTGTTAGGTTTGCGAAATTTTGTGATTTTTGAAATTACTCTTTAACCATAAGGAATTAGAGAAAACTTTCAACATGTGGAAGGAGCGGATTTACACCAGATTTCCAACGCCATATTATTTGCCTCATTCCGATAAACAATTTAGAAATGCGATCGAAAATACGATTCACGTTTTTTGTATGATCAAAAACGGTTTTCGAAACTGCTCTTAAACCGCTTACATTTTGCCAAAAATTCAATTTGGGTCATGAGACTGGTGTCCATAGCTTTCCAACGGTATATCACAAGCCCCATTTGAGCAATGTTGCCGGAAGTTCAACCTAGCACTGGGAGAAGTTCAGGTCGAACAACTCAGGCAGTAAAATGCAAAAAACACAATTTCATCACAACCCGAGAGCAAAATCCGCCAACGAGCGAGATTCCTATTTAAAACGGGTATTTAGTTGCTAAAAAATATTTCTAGATTACACTAGCATTATATAGAACACAACTAACCAGAATAAATCGCGCGGGGAGACACGGTTGCGAAGATAGCCCGAAGGTCGGGCTCGTACAAAGGGAAGTTCAGGCGCGTTACTCAGGCAGTTCAGGTTGTGATCAGAATATTATTCTGATCCCGTGATCAGAATAGTGTTTATGTATATATTGTAATAACACCCCTTAAGACCTTATTCTAATAACACATATCCTTCTTCTGCTAACACCAAACAAACTGCGTCGCGGATAAAGTGAACCGTAGACAAAACCTGGAGGAACCCACCCCACCTTCTTCCTCGCACCCCTACACCGTCGGCGCATCCCATGGCATGACCTCCCTCCTCCCACCTTCTTCCCCGCACGCGAACCACCTCCCGGCCCCGCTTCGCCCCCACGCCCCACCACCCACGCCGCGCGCCCATTCCCCTCGGCGCCCTGGATCCTCCCGCACTCCGAGATCCGCGGGCCTCCTGGCACCACCACCCACCCACACCGCCGCGCCGGCCTTGAGAACTCCCCTGGCTCTTTTCCTCCCCGGCCGGTCGAGCACAACCGATTTCCCCAACCGGATCCGGCGAAATCCTTCTCCACCTCCCTCCTCCCGCGCCTGCCCCGGCCTCCCGCCGCCGTGCCGCCCCGCCGCCTAGCTTCCTTCTTCGCGCTAGCGTGCCCCTGGGGCTCCTTCCTCTCACCGCCGCAGGGCCACTGGCTCCTTTCTTCCCCGCGCCACACTTCCTCCCAGCGCCGGAGCTCCTCCCAGCCGCAACATGACCCCGCACGCCTCTGCGCCGCCCAGACGACGAATCCAGCCCCACTGCGCCGCCCAGCCGACGGATCCGGCCGCCGCCGGTCCATAGTGCCGTCCCAGCGACTGCCTCGACCACTCTACCCCCGATCTTGCTTGCTCCCCTCGGCAGTCATCTTCCTCGTCAGCGCCGCCGACTCTGTACCTCGGCCTTGGATCTGATGCTGATGGTGTTCTCTGGGAATTAGCCTCCAACAGAAAGCACCAACTTCCTCGACGAACAGAGGTAGAGTCCGACTTCCCTTCCCGACCCAAGATTCCTCTTTGCTGATTCACGCAGGCCTCTCATCAGCTGCAATTCGGTTTGGGCAGGCGTGTGGCAAGCAAAAACATCAGCGTGGAGTTCAGTCTGTGAAGAGCCATTGCATCAATTTTTTTAGATTGCTGCCTGAGCTCACAATTTTTGTGTGTATTTTTATGTACTTTTGTTGTTGATTTTGGTCATGCAGTCCACCGCGTGAGTGTAAGCAACACACCCGTCGTCACCGTGCAGTCCCTGGGCTTGGAGCTCACAATTTTCTTTGTGTATTTTCTAGTTTTTTTTGCTGTTGATTTTGGTCATGCATCCCACTACATGAGTGTAAGCAGCACAACCATTAGCACCGTGCAGTCCAATGTGAGGGTGGAAGCAGCCATGTGCATGATGCGAGCCTTTCATGCGGTGTGGACATGCAGTTCGCCGGCACGACACCCTAGAACAGTAGCCGCCCATGCGCAGTTCAGAAGAGCTTCTTTTGCTCTTTTTTCTATAGATTTCTAACAAAATATCTTTCCAACAGCATATCATTTGAATCATTTTGGCAACCAGTTTGTAAAAAAATCGCGAAAAACGGCCGCTGCCACTCGTCGTCCGCCGCATGATTTTCAAAATTAACTTAAAACTGTAAGGAATCTCAAAACAATTTCTACATATGAAAGTTGCGCCTTGTCTGTAGCTTTCGAACGACGTATTACACGCCTCGTTTTGACAAACGGTTCAAAAACTAGAGCAAAAACAGTACCAAAAATTGCAAAAATTAAAAAAAACAGAATTCCGCGATTTAGTAAATTCGACACTGCTCTTAAACCGTAATGAATTAGAGAAAATAATAGATATGAAAAAGATGCGCCTCGATGATATCTTTCCAACGGCGTATCATTTACCTTATTCCGATCAGTGGTTTAGAAAAAATCATGAAAATACGCTCGCTGCCACTCGTCATCTGCCGCACCATTTTTTAAACTGCTCTTAAACCGAGAGGAATCTCGAAAAGTGTTCAACATGGCGAAGTTGCGCATAATGAATAGCTTTTCAACGGTATATTATACGCCTTGTTCCGATAAACGGTTAAAAAATTAGAGCGAAAACAGTACCAGAAAAACACTACGCGTAGTTTTTTTCGACACGAAGTTCACTCGTGTGAGTACTGCAGCACACTTGGTTCAAACAATGACGTGCACTTGCATTGAGCGTGCAGTGCGAAAGTGTTATCAAAATAACTATTCTGATAATATTATCAGAATCTACATAAACACTATTCTGATCACGGGATCGGAATAATATTCTGATCACAACCTGACCTGCCCCGCTAGTAGTACGTTGAACTTCCCTGTGAACTCGGTTGAACTTCCGCCAACATTGCCGAAACGGGGCTTGCGATATACCGTTGGAAAGCTATGGACACCAGTATCATGACCCAACTTAATTTTTTGACAAAATGTAAGCGGTTTAAGAGCAGTTTTGAAAACTGTTTTTTCTTCGCACAAAAAACGTGAATCGTATTTTTAATCGCATTTCTAAACCGTTTATCGGAATGAGGCATATAATATGGCGTTGGAAAGCTGCTGCAAAACCGCTCCTTCCACATGTTGAAAGTTTTCTCTAATTCCCTATGGTTAAACAGTAATTTGAAAAAACGTAAAATTTTGTAAACCGAACAGCTGAGTTCATTTTTTCGATGTCATTTCTAAACGGCTAATCCAATGGAGGCATATGATATGGTGTTGGAAAGCTTATGAAAATGCGCTACTTTTTCATCTTGAAAGTTTGTTTCTAATTTTGAATGGTTTAAAAGTAATTTAGAAAATGGCCCAAGTCCTACCGAGTTCGTATTTTTGAGGTAATTTTTTAACCATGCGTCCGAATGCAGCAAATGATATGGCATTGGAAAGCTTGAACAAATGTGAAACTTTTTGGTATGTATTGTTTCTCTAAATTCTTTACGGTTTTAAGTCAGTTTCAAAAATGGCGAAAAACATATTTTTGCCGTAATTTCTACAAACTTTATCGGAATTGGGCAAATAATATACCGCTGAAAAGCTACGGAAAATGTGAAACTTTGGCATGTTGATGGTTTTCTCTGATTCCTAGCCGTTTTCAAGTAATTCCAAAAACGGCGGGATCATTCGTTCTGCCTCTATCGCGAAACAGATTCTTTGAAAATGCACCGCGTGAAGAACCTGAACTTCTCAGCGCGTGTACCTGAACTTCACTCTGTTTTTCACATGATTTTTTTGCTCATAGATCTTCATCCACTGCTCGTAGCTCTCCATCCCACTCACGGGAATTGAGCGGGTGATATACCGATGGAAAGCTGCTGTAAACACGCAACTTTCCCGTGTTGATCATTTTTTCATACTCGCGACGATTTTAAAAGTTTTTCATCTGAAATTCATTCAGCGTAGTAGGTGAACTTCCTGTTGTTTTCACATTGAACTTCTGTGACGTATGTTCGTTTGTAATTTTCTCATCCATTAGTCAGTGTTACACAAATAATATTCCTTTTGTACAAACGTCTCTCACAATAATTTTTTTAACTTTCTTCGACCGAGGACTTGAACTTACACAAATGATATTCCTGTCATTTTGAGGTAAATTAGAAAATGGCGAGATCATGATTTCTGCGTTCATCGTGAACGGAAATGCACTGTGTGAAGTAGTTGAACTTCCGGGGCATGTCTGTTTGAACTTCACTCTGTTTTTGACGTGTTGTTTTTTGCACTGCGTGAAGTAGTTGAACTTCTGGGGCATGTCTGTTTGAACTTCACGTTGTTTCACTTTATTGTATTTTTCTTATATGAAACACACACCATGTAGTACGTGAACTTCCGCTTGTTATCACGTTGAACTTCTCTCTGCTTTGAGAGAGTTATTTTAAAACACAAAAAACAACATATTTTTTATGTATTTTGGACATCTAAATACACGGTGAACCTCTCTCACAAGATTTTTTTAACTTTTCCACATCGAACACTTGAACTTCTAGCAACCATTTTTTCGTTTATGAGATTGTTTTTAAAAGTGCAAAAAATGGTGTTCTGTTTTTTATTTTTTGAACAGGTAAATCCTAGGTTTTAATAAACTCTGAACTTCTCTGTTATTTCAATTTTAACTTCACCTTTTCATATTTTTGAGTAAAGAATCGTATTCCATTTTTATACAGAAAAATCAAACATGGAAATACAAGATGAACCTCTCTCGCAAGAATTTTTGAACTTCTCTGGACAGAGCAGTTGAACTTCTTTCAACAAACATTTTAAGCTTTTTTCTATACTTTTTTTCTCACCCGAAATGCATTCCTTGGAGTACTTGAACTTCTCTGTTATTTTAATTTGAACTTCTTAGTTTTATTCTTTAGTAACAAGGAAAATCGAGTTTTTTGAACTTCTCTGTTTTAAAATTTTGAACTTCTTGGTTTTACGTTTTAATAATATGAAAAGTCTGATTTTTTATTAGACATCGAACTTCACCATTTTTAAAATTTGAACTTCTTAGTTTTATTGGTTAGTAAAGGGTAAAATGTTTTTTATATATAAACAATGATACCGCGTCGTTATTTTAATTTGAACTTCTAGTTTTTATAGAATGGGGAAAATCAGTTTTTTATACAATCCTTAGAAATGCTCCTCTTTTTAATTTGAAGTTCTATGTTTTTCTATAAACGGGGAAATCCGTTATAAAGATTTTTGACCTACTTTTTTTTGAACTTCTTGCTCAAATTTTTTGAACTTCCAAATTTGTCTTTTAGATATTAAAAACTTCATTTTTTTAACATTGACCTACTTCGGTTTTTAAATTTAAACTTCTTATAGAATTTAGTCGTGAGATTTTATGCACTTTTTGCTTTTCAGTGAACTGGCCTAGGCGGTCCTTTTTTCATTTGATCATTTTTCTTCTGTATGTGGTACACGTGAACTTCGTAATTTCTTAAACATGAACTTCGTGTGCTATTAATTTTTTTTCATGAAACTCCATAGTTTTTATTCTTTGAATTCCATGATTTTTTTGTTTACATTTTAGTTTACATTCATGAAAATTTGAAAAAAATTTAACCATCAAACTGCTCTTTTTTTTAGATTTGAACTTCTAGGTTTTTTAATGGATAAAATCCCCTTTTTATAAATGTGTGTGTTTGTGCACGTGTGCGCATAGCCATAAAAGATGATTTGTTTTTGAGTTGGTGGTGGTGTTTTTCTGGTGGCGGTTTTTGTTTCATGTTCTCTCCAATTTTTAGAATGTATGCTTTCACTTGGAAAAATTTAATTGCACCATTTTCACTATGTATGGACTTATGCTATTTTTATATTTGAACTTCTCACGTGAACTTTTAAGAGAGAGAGAGTTATTGAAAATTTTCTTTCTCATGTTTAGCTGAAATCAAAAACAACAAAATCACTCAGCTCATAGTTTGCTTTTTCTTATTTGTACATCTTGCATGCATTTTTTAAAATAGGACTCAATTTGCAAACATATTTCATTATTTTTGTCCAAGTTTTCTACAGAACACCACAATCATCTGCCCAAAGCATGTCAGGTAACGTTTTTAATGAAGAGAAGTCATTTTTTCTATATCTGAATGTCATGCAATTTCATATATGAACTTCCACGGTTGTGTTTTTCCTAAACTTTTTAAGTTGTAAACACTGTGGCTTGAGCATATGCATTTTTGCAATAATCTAAAGGTCGGGTGGTACAATAGAGCAATCACTATGTTATCTGAAGTTCAAATACCTGACATACTGAAGGTTTAACTTCATAGCCATGGGGAGCAGGAAAGTTAGTGGGAGGCAAAGAAATCACCAAGGCTTGGGTATTACAGGGAGGAAAAAGATCAATTTTTCTGGAAAAAAATTGACCATCAGACGAGAAGGAGGAGGAAGTGGGGAGAAGAGAGAAGGAGGAAGATGAAGTGGATAAGCATTAGGAAGATGGTCGGGGCAGGGTGGGGATGGGGCTGTGGAGGAGTAGGAAGGCGCGTAGGAGCAGAGGCAGACTGTGCCGGTGGGGAGGGAAGGTCACGGAGGAGTAGAGGGAAGGTCACGCCGGACGGGAGGGGAGATCGCACCAGAGCAGTGGAAAGGTCACGCCGTTGGGGAGGTTAGGGCGGGGCGGAGGGCGCCCAACCGACGTGTGGTGGTGACAGATCTGGGCACGCGTCGGTGGTTGGCGGGGAGCTGGCCGACGCATGGTGGCGATGGATCCGGGCAGGCACCGGTGGTTGGGGAGGAGGAGTCGCCGGTGGTTGGCGATGCCGATTGTGGCAGGGTGGGGACGACGGCATGGGTGGCTGGGTTAAGGAGGCGTGGTGGGTGGTTGGGTCACGACGGCCGATGACGTAGGTGGATGGATCCGCGCGGGAGCGGCGAGATCTCACACGGTGCTCGATCCACGCGATGGCGGCGACGGAAGTCCAGGACGGCGCCGGGGAAGAAGGAAGGGGAGGAGGGGGAGGCCGGGTGGGATCGGAGTGTAGGGGAGCCGGGGTAGGATCGGGGTGTGGGGGGAGGTGGGGCGGCCATGGCGTGGGGAGGCTGGTGGGCCGGTCGGGGTACGTTTCTTTTTCAGATCTCGGGAACACCCTCGCGCGCTCTATATAGGGGCTGACGTGATCAGAATAACTATTCTAATCCCAGGATTAGAATGGATTAGAATAGTGCCACTCTCTCTCTCTCTATATATATATATATATTCTAAGCGTGAGTGTAGAATAGCTTATTCTACACCCCTAGTAACGCTATATACAAAATGTAGTAAAACGGTGTATAAAATATAGTAATTAGGAAAATATATATTTTACTACCTAAGTTTGGAATTTACTTCTTTTTTAAAAAAAAATTACTATATTTTACATACTGTGTTACTATATTTTGTATGTACCGTTACTGGGGTGTAGAATAAGCTATTCTACACCCAGGCTTAGTTTAGCGTTACTATATATAGGTGCACATGGTAGTATCTGAGACATATGGAGTAACTACCACCGGATGATATGATGTATTTTCCCTATACAGGTCCTACCAGCTAGTGGTAGTTACCCCACATGTCTCATATACTACCATGTGGTACTATATATACTATTTTATTAGTCTAAGTATGTTTATATACTATATCTAAGATATTTCAACACAAGTTACATGAAAAAATTGCATATGAGCTCATAGTTTTTGTTATATTTATGAAATACGTATATATTTGTACGTAAAAAAGAGTATGCTTAAAATATGGTACATACTACCTAAAAAGTAGTAGATATACTACATAAACATTGTTATATACTACATACTATACGTACATACTCTCGGTTTTGACAGATACAACATACAACATACCAAACGCAAGTGGTGGTTGATAAAATTTGTCATATATAAAAAGGAAACACAAGATAATAACTAAAAACTGTTTAAAGTGCTACAGGAAAATAAAATATAAGAGGAAAAGAACAAAACCGGTCAAAACCTTCCCATGCCGACGGCCACAAAATACTTGGTTACTGTGGGCTACCCCACATGCACTCTCTTATGCACTCCACAAGGGGTGGCCTCACATTGTGTGCCTATTTGCAACATTGAGCGGCAAATAGGAGAGCTTGCATGATCTGACATGGGGAGTTTCCTTCTCTCTGCATGTCGCGACATATTGTCACTATAATGCATGCTCCCTAGCAATATGGGCCGTCTCATTCCTACTAATCTTTCTTACATTGATGCGAGATTTCTACCATCTCCTGCGGGTATTCTGCTAGTTGCTTCCCATTTTCTGCTGGGTTGCTTCTTGTGCATGGATGAAAATGTGCATCACTCCCTAATAAATTTTTAACGATTGTGAATGACATTTTTACGAGGGAGTGAACAATATAGCACATTTTGTAAAGAGTTGCAAGAGGGCGTCAAACGTGCTAGAATTCATACATATCGATGTGTGTGGACCAATGAGCACGACTAATAGAAGGGGTTACCATTACTTTGTGACTTTCACCAATGACTTGAGTAGATATGGATTGATGACCCACAAGTAGAGGGGATCTATCGTAGTCCTTTCGATAAGTAAGAGTGTCGAACCCAACGAGGAGCAAAAGGAAATGACAAGTGGTTTTTAGTAAGGTATTGTCTGCGAGCACTGAAATTATCGGTAACAGATAGTTTTGTGATAAGGTAATTTGTAATAGGTAACAAGTAATAAAAGTAAACAAGGTGCACCAAGGTGGCCCAATCCTTTTTGTAGTAAAGGACAAGCCTGGACAAACTCTTATATAAAGGAAAGCGCTCCCGAGGACACATGGAAATTATCGTCAAGCTAGTTTTCATCATGCTCATATGATCCACGTTCGTTACTTTGATAATTTGATATGTGGGTGGACTGGTGCTTGGGTACTGTCCTTACTTGGACAAGCATCCCACTTATGATTAACCCCTCTAGCAAGCATCCGCAACTACAAAAGAAGTATTAAGGTAAACCTAACCATAGCATGAAACATGTGGATCCAAATCAGCCCCTTACGAAGCAATGCATAAACTAGGGTTTAAGCTTCTATCACTCTAGCAACCCATCATCTACTTATTACTTCCCAATGCCTTCCCCTAGGCCCAAACAATGGTGAAGTTTCATGTAGTCGAAGTTCACATGACACCACTAGAGGAGAGACAACATACATCTCATCAAAATATCGAACAAATACCAAATTCACATGACTACTTATAGCAAGACTTCTCCCATGTCGTCAGGTACAAACATAACTACTCACAAATTGTATTCATGTTCATAATCAGAGGGGTATTAATATGCATAATGGATATGAACATATGATCTTTCACCGAATAAACCAACTAGCATCAACTACAAGGAGTAATCAATGCTACTAGCAGCCCACAGGTACCAATCTGAGGTTTTAAGACAAAGATCGGATACAAGAGATGAACTAGGGTTTGAGAGGATATGGTGCTGGTGAAGATGTTGAGAGAGATTGACCCCCTCCCGATGAGAGGATCGATGGTGATGACTGCTACCTCTTGAGCATGCGTTGTTTTTCCCTTGAAGAGGAAAGGGTGATGCAGCAAAGTAGTGTAAGTATTTCCCTCAGTTTTTGAGAACCAAGGTATTAATCCAGTAGGAGACTACACGCAAATCGCCTAGTACCCACACAAACAAAGAAGAACCTTGCAACCAACATGATAAACGGTTTATCAATCCCTTCACTGCCACTTGCAAAAGTGAGATTTGATAAAGATAATAAGATAAATATTTTTGGTATTTTTGTTGTATAGATTGGAAAATAAAGATTGCAAAATAAATAGTAAACTAGAATTGTATATCGGAAACTTATTTGATGTAAAGTAGACCCGGGGGCCATAGGTTTCACTAGTGGCTTCTCTCAAGATAGCATATATTATGATAGGTGAACAAATTACTGTCGAGCAATTGATAGAAAAGCACATAGTTATGAGATATCTAGGCATGATCATAAACATATGCATCACGTCCGTGTCAAGTAGACCGAAACGATTCTGCATCTACTACTATTACTACACACATCGACCGCTATCCAGCATGCATTGTGGCACCTCGATCCGCATGGAGCAGGGGGCCTTCGCACGTCAGCCCAGGATTACGCCTGATGCACGACAGGTCCATGATACAGCATTCCAGGTACAATAATATTCATCAAATACATGTGTATAAGATTACATCATTGATGAATACAATTATATGGCATAGCCCTAAGGCTATTAAATGGCAGCGGAAGTCTATTTAAATGGCGACATAAGTCTTGTTTTGGCAGCATTTCACTTAGGCTGGGCTCCACAACTCACTGGACTGGCAAGATTACGGCCTAGCACGACGGAACAAGCAAAAAAGTTGGGTACGACCTACAAAACTGGCATGACTTGCCTGGTCAGTACATTGAATGTACTTGCAAGACAACCAAATACATGGCATCCAAATAAACAGATGACAAAGCAAGAACCAAGCATATGCAACAGTCTACTTTAACACAACGTCTAAGCACGACAATGATATTAACTAGAATCATAAATGAAACTAAGTATCAACATCATAGCATCTACTAGCATGGCATATCAAATTTACTCCTACCATATCAACAGCAAAGCATAGCATATCAAAATATGGCATGGCATCATGAAACTATGCTTAAAATAAACTACTAGTTACCTCCCGTGAAGGCATGATGTATTAACGTTATGCAACATCACTTACTCTGCCATGGCTCCTCGGAGCACACACATGACTTACCGAGACCTCGTCTCGGGGTCATATCAACACCTCATCGTGACTTCTCACAATTATCTCATAGTCCAAGTCATCACATGATTTACCACATTTTAATTATCCTCCATTTCAACCAAGATCCGATAGTGTGACCTACTACGAACTTTTGCCCATGACCAAGGACACGGCTATCGATAGATTGAATACACTCTCTGCA
Source organism: Triticum urartu (assembly GCF_003073215.2). Taxonomy (NCBI): domain Eukaryota; kingdom Viridiplantae; phylum Streptophyta; class Magnoliopsida; order Poales; family Poaceae; genus Triticum; species Triticum urartu. Next base: position 573,978,364 of record NC_053028.1, read on the forward strand.
GAGGTAGCGCACTTTACCCACACCACGGAACCCTGGCCTCGCACTCCCATACGTGCGGACCACGGTGTTCCGACAAAACCGAGCTACTGCCATGACACTCTCCCGACCACTCCGACCAACACCCCCTTGGGGTTCAATCCTGGGTGGCCCCGTGTCTACCAAAGACACCAACGGCCACCGTCGTGGCAAAACGGTCCCATACGGGGACAATGTACCATAAAACAAAAACGAGCACACAAGTTTATGTCCGCCTACCTGATCAGGGTAGCGCATACCCATAACCTTCCCTCGCGGGAGGCACCGGCGAGAGGCATGACAATAGACCCAGCCAGGACCTTCCCATAAGGTAAATGTGGTTGCACGGGAGAAAGCTCGACTTGGGTGGCACTATGATATCCCAGTGATGACGGAGGAGGTTTGTTATTAAGTCATATTATTAACTTCTCCATCATCAATCATCATGTGAGCATTATTAACAAGAATGCAATAACTAACATGCAACATACGGATGCAGTAACAAAACATCAATCATTTCAAAAGAACAGTGATAGCATGCGAAACATGGCAATACCAAGTACAAGCAAACTTATCAGTGCAACATAATTATCATAACATCGATACTACTAACATGAAACTAAACTAGACAGAGGCATGATATTATTAGTAACAACAGTAAACTAGCATGTCAACCTATTTGATGAACGCATAAGCATGCAAGACAGATAGCAAAACATATAGCACGACTAAAATAATAGCAGACGGAATAGACAAGAAACTACTGCAACTAAACACACACACACGAGGTGCAAGCAAAGTCAACATGCAAGTTTGGGGCTCATGATAAGAGGTTGGCTTGCCTGGGGTTGAGAAATACTCCGGAAAAAGTGCGGAACGATCGTGGAAAGATTTGCCAGAAATAGTTCTCTCTCGGAGGGGGCTTTTTACGAGCAAGGTCAAAGTGGTCATTTTCACTATGTGAAAACATAATGAAAATGATACCAACAGAAAGAGTTCGACGAGACGAAGACGTGAGCATTGGTTTCACCTCAATCGGAGTTACGGTTGCGGAGTTATGAAGTGATGAAAATCAGGGAATTCTCTGCAAAAAGAATATTCACAGACGGGTCCCTGAGTGGATAAGATAGAGGCGCAAAATTAGAAATACGCTTTCTGATAAAGAAAACGCATTCTGGGCTGAAACAGAGGGGAATACGCTTTCAATGAACGAAAATGTACTTTGAGCTGAAGCAGAGAGAAAATATGCTTTCGTTGATGAAAGCATGCACGGGCAGAAGCTGTGTCCACTTATCCACGTCAGCAGGGCGCTGGGCCACTAACGCGTGGGGCCTGGGCGCAGGGGAAGGGGGTCGGGCGCTCGTCTTCTTCCTCGCTCTGTTCCTCGCGTGGAACAGAGGACGACCAGGCGAGGCAGTGGCGAGCTTCAGGCGAGGGGGCCGGCCGACTCCGGTCGTCTCCGGCCGTGGCGCGGACACCGGCGAGCTCGGCGTGGCCCGCCGCATCCATTCATAGGAATGGCGGCTGCCGGGGAGGCGCGGGGAGGATATGGCCACCGGAAAGGAGAGCGACCGCTGCGGCACTGGATCTTGGGGGCGGCGGCTTTAGGTACTCCGGCGACGAGGTGAGGGGCTGGGGAGGATCACCGAAGCACGGGGAAGATGTGGGTGCGGTCAGGGAGTGGAGGGGTGGCTCTGGTCGCTTCAATTTAGGAGGACCGGGGCGGCGGCCATGAAGGCAATGGGGGGCGAGGAGAGGCTCGGGAGCTTGGGGGAGAGGCTTGGGAGGGGTTGAGGACCGCGATGAAGCTCCAGGCATGCTTAAGTAGCCGCGGGGAGAGCTCTAGAGGGAGGGGAGAGGCGACACGCAGCATGGCTACGTGTCCGAGTGTCGGCGACGCGCACATGCGGCCAAGGGTCACGGGGAGCGGCGGGAAGGCGACGAGGGGGACGCGGACGAGTGCCAAGGGGTCACGGAGACGAGGGACGCTCGCGGACGAGAGGTATAAGGGGACAAGAGGTGAGGAAACGACGGTGCATGGACGCGTACTATGTTTGGCGACGGTGACGACTCAACGAGGAAGAAAACGAAGGGGGAAACGGGTCAAGGCGCACGGCGACGATGAGGCTGAGTTGTGTGATATGACTGGACAAACTAGAACAGGTCGGAGCAAGGGTGCCGACGAGAACAGTGGCTAGACCACCGACTTGGCCTGCATTGCCCCGTGGTCACCGCGCGCACTGGTGCAAACGGCGCGCTCCGAGCGGCCAAATCATGTCTGGGAAGTGGACCTTGCTACCCTTATTTCAAAGGCGGTACAACTTGGTCCAGGGCCAAAGAAGGGATCTGCAGGTTGATCCAAAACATTGCTACAGCAAGGTGTTTGTGCTGCGGGGAGACAAGCACAGGAAGAGGCAGATGCTGAGCTTTGGTATGGTGTGATCATACACTAAGATGATCACTTGTGCAAATTATTAGCTCATAAGGATGAATAAAAATGATAGTTGATGTAGAATGCACCACCATGGACAGAATTAGAGATTAGGATGATGCACTGACATAGTTGATTATATAGAGCCGGAATTATGCATGGCCCAATTATTTGATGATATGAAGAGGCCCAAAGAGTTTCATGCCATTTGGATGAACCAAAATAGCACTTGCTTCACAAAACATCTCTTTGGACATAATTTTGGAAAATTTGCACAGGGCAAATGGGGTAATGGTGTCAGGACCCCGATTCTAAGTCACATTGATCTAGCCTGTAACACCTGATATCACTTTGCGGCCTCACACACGGTATTTCCGCGGGTGTCGCCTTACCATGGCCCGGGACCATTTGCGCCTTTTAGCTCACGTATATGATAGCGTCGCTAGCATCCATATGACAGAGAACCCGGGCCGACATGACTAGTCGTGAACCCAAAGTGGGACTAACTTACAGGGACAGGCATACATGAATCAACCTCGAGCATGTCGGTCAACAGTGTATGAATCCGGGCTGTAGCAGCTGGGCTAACAAGACTCCGGGAACCTGGGCTGTAGCAGGCTAACAGGACTCCAGATGTCTCCGCGTGACATTTCCCCGAAGGGACAGACACAGGAACGAAGTGCATCACATGCCGGCCAGTCTAAGTGTTCCGGAGCAGTAGTGCTGGGCTAGCAGGACTCCGGTAAACCGGGCTGTAGCAGACCACCATGGCTTAGTGGAAGCACTAGACTACATTTCCCCATAAGAGAGGCTACCAAGGATAAGCAACTAGGTTGTCGGATCCCACACATAGCAATCATTTTGATCATACACACAATATGCCCGATATGTGTAAATACAACATGGCATCACAACAAAACTCTACAACTCAAAGTATTTATCATTAGGCTCCGAGGAGCCAAGTATTACAAACATGGGTCTCATGACCCAACATACAGAGCACACAGGCAACAAGCACAAGCAGAAGCTTAACTTGTCTGAGTACAGACAACTATAAAAAGAAAAAGGCTGAGAAGGCTGACTATCTACAAGACCCTGCCGAGGGCACAATATCGTAGCTAAGGTTACAAACTAAATGTCGACGTCCACGCGGAACTACTAGCGAGACAGAAGTCTCTTTGCAAAAACATAAATTAAGCAAATGTGAGTACAAATGTACCCAGCAAGACTTGCATTAGAACTAGCTACATATGCATCGGTATCAACAAAAGGGATGGTGGGGTTTAACTACAGCAAGCCAGCTTTGACTCAGTGGCTAACCTGAACTACTACTGCAAGTAACTCTTTTGAGGTGGCGCACACGAGTCCACATATTCACCAATCAATACACCACTATGGATCCGCTCCCGTCTCCCTTCGAGAACGCCATCCATAGCACTCACGCTTATCTTGCGCATTTTAGAGTATCCACTTTCACTTGTCTATGAACTGTACAGGCAACCCAGAAGTCCTTTACCGCGGACACGGCTATTCGAATAGATCATTTATAATCCTTTAGGGGTGTACTTCTTCACACACGCTCTCGCCACTTAGCACCATGTACACATCGTGTATCTCGGCAACCTTCAAGCGGAAGCCTCGCGAGGGAGTCGGCCATGACCTGACTAACCACACAAGTCTCTAGTCCAAGTTTATTGCCTATTCGGGTTTCATCCGCGAGGAGATCCGGACGGAGTTTCGCTCACAGCCCCAAACGATGTGTGGAGGGTTCCCGAGACACCAAATGGGCGCCCGGTACACCGTGCCACGGTGTATCTATCGCATCGTAGCCCACCCCTAGCGTCAGCGCTACGCATGGCCTCCAACACATATCCTACAAACACCAGAAACTAGTTGCAACTCTTGGATAGAGGACAAGGGCGGTTAATAAGTCGAGAGGGTCAATTAAGGATCCCAATGAGTGGTAGTAGTTGTTCATGGATCACAAACACAGAACTCAGTTCCCGAGGACGGTTTCAATGAGACAACCCACCATGTACTCCTGCATGGCCTCTCACCGCTACCTTTATCAAGTTGTGTTCACACACTTAGCTCACAATAGTAGGACATGTTCATCACCATTACAATTGATCCCCGATGAATGAGACTTGACTCAACTCTAAGCAGTAGCAGGCATGACAAACAAGCATGAATGAGTAGGCACATTAGGGCTCAAACAACTCCTACTCATGCTAGAGGGTTTCATCTATTTACTATGGCAATGACAGGTCATGCAGAGGAAAAGGGGTTCAACTACTGCAGCATGTAACTGATGAATCTTTATTGTCCTAATGCAGTAAAAGAGAGCAGGAGCGAGAGAGTGGGATTGTATCGAAATGAACAAGGGGGTCTTGCTTGCCTGATGGAGTGGTAGTAGGATACTGCCCTTCAGTCGGATATTCGTGGGTATCCTCGGAGGCAGAACCTACCATGAGAGACACATCGGAACATAATCATCACATGGCAATATGCAACAATATGATGCATGCTATGACATGGCAATATGGGTGTGTTTTGGCTAATGCATTCTAAAATATGTTGGTTTGAGTCCATTTGAATCAAAGATTCAAATGAAAGCCCATGATATGAAGTCATATTAATGCATTAGCTTGTTTCACTTAAACAGTAAGATTAAAGTGTGCTGACATGCATTAAACCATTACAGATGGAAAGATTGGATTTTTCTGATCAATTTTCATATATAAATCTTTGCATTTGGAGTTACAGATCAATTTCTATGAATTTTTGAAGTTTATAACATTTTCTGGAATTTCCTTTATAAGAATAAATCTAGTAAATGATTTATTGTGTCAGCATTGCATCAGGGTGATGTCAGCAGTCAACGGGAACGGTCCAGGTCAAATCTGACCAGTGGGTCCCGCGTGTCAGTGTCATTAGACTAACTAATTTTAGTTAGTCCTAATCCTAGGTTAATTAGCAGGGCGGGGCCCACATGTCAGTGGCTCATCTAATTAGCTAAGTTAATTAACACTAACTAAACCTAACACTAATTAAACAGGCGCCTGGGCCCACACGTTAGGGGAGGTCAAACCCCTGGTCTGTGGGGTCAAACCCGTCGGCGACTCGACGCCGACGAGGCCAGACGCGGCAGAGGTACTCGGAATTGCTCCTCCGGCGACCAAATCAACGGCGAAGCCTATCTACGAGTAGTTGGATCTCGCGTGCGTCGAGTGGTGGCAGTGGGAGGTGCTGGGGTGGCCGGAAACAACGGCGGCGACCACTTGGGTGGTGGCCGGAGCAGCGGATGGCCGTGTTCGACTCGTGGGGATGTACTGAGTGCAGTGGTGAGCTCGGGTGCAAGCTTGCATGGCCGTGGCCACGGTGGCGACATGGCCGGCGGCGAGGAGCTATCGGCTCCGATGACCATGGTGGTTAGAAGGAGCGGACGAGCACAAGGAGAGAGAGGGTAAAAGGGCAGGGGCTCACGGCGACTCCAGTAGAGGCAACAGCGACGATGGGGAGGGGCTGGAGCTCGTGAATCCCCGATGAGATCACCGGTGGCTAGAGGTTGAAGACGAGGTCGGGAGCGTTGCTGCAGGGCTTCCGGAGGGGCGTGGCTCGGTGGGGAGGAAGAGGGGGTCGCGGTAGAGCCTCTGAGCGCATCGGCTAGGCGTGGGGTCGCCGGTGGCCGCAGTGGTGGTTGTCGGCGCTCTCGGGTGCTCGTGGTCGATCGCGGGAGAGAGAGAGAGAAGGGGAGGAGGAGGGGTCCAGAGTAAGGGGGGGGGTCCAGGGGGCTGCGTGGCGCTCGGGGACGACTCCAGCAGCGGCAAGCAGGCAGGAGGTGGCCGTGCGCGTGCCGGCGTGCGGTGGCCACGTGCCTCGGTCCTTATGGCAGAGGAAGGAGAACACACGGGATCCCCTAGTGGGTTGGGCCGCCAACTAGGCCGGCCAGGTGGGCTTTGGTGAGTGCCAGGTAAGTTCCAGGCGAGTCTCTGCTCTTTTCCTTTTTCTTTTTCTTTCTCTTTTCTAATTCTGACATTTGTTTCCGGACTTAGTAAAAATGGCTAGGCACTTTCAAAAATCATGCAACTAACTGAGGTCACTGTTTGGAATATTTCCAATAGTAAACATTTTAGTTTGTGATTATTTGGACATTTAAAATATTTTATAACATTTAAATGCCCAAATGCAAATAGAGTATGATTTAATTCAGAGCCCAAATATGTCATGGAAAAATGGGATCACCTATGGTTACTGTTTCTAGCATTTTCCAAAAATGATGACCATTTTTGAAAGCCATTTGGATTTACTGAAAATATTTTAGTTGAACCTAGTGAATTCCTTTGATGTTAGGCTTTAGGCAATCCCCATATCAAGTTTCTTGCAAACTTAAACATGATGCACACATGAAACTAGCCTAGTGCAATGCCAGAAGCTAGGGATGTGACAACTCACCCTCACTAAGCAAGAATCTCGTGCCGAGATTCAGGACGTGAGGTGAGAAGACAAAGAGGATCTTCATGATCCAACTGCCTTCCCGGAGTTGTTGATTCATTGACTCCAATTGACCTTGACGTCTTTGCTCTGAGAACTCCAACCCACATGACAACGAGAGGAAAAGGAAAAGCTCTAGAAGGATCAATCTTCTCGAAGATGGAACAAGCGATGATCAACTCATGGAATGAGACATTGAAACATCTCTCGAGCTGAGACATGAAACATACATCCAGAGGGATGGAGTGTAACAGATGACGAAGGTTCACTAGGTAGACAATAATTTCACGCTTAAGAAGGTGGTGAACGGTTGTCAACGTAGCAAGGAGTTGAGTTGCCACGATACCATAACGAGACATCATAGAGGAAGGTGACTCATAGAATATTCCCTTAAGTGGCAAAAAGAATTACTTTTGATTCATAGATCATTGAAACTCTTTATACCAGCCTAGGGCAATTCACAACAATCGTTTGGCGCTTCCTTGCGGCTGCCGTGGACCCAGCCATCAGCCTCTCCATGTACAGTACTCTTCCGATGGAAGTCAGTCGTTAACCACATTGACCACGCCGCGCCGAGAGCACCACAGCGGTGGACGACGGCGATGCCTAGGAAGGGGACGACATGGAGCTGGGCAAGACGCGGCAGTGGATGCCCACGCGGAGAGGAGTACGAGCGTTCACTGGTTCGGTTGTGGTGTGAGGCTGCCGTCGCCGCAGAATAACAGGGGGTGTGGGTGAGTGGAGGGATGGCCTGGCCAGTGGTGGGAGTAATATGGGGGCGGTGAGGCCTCCGCGGTAGCACAGCCGGCCACGGGAGGCAGGAGCAGGCGGCACGGTCGGCGCTGCTTTGGGCGACTGGAGCAAGAAGACCAGAGGTTGAAGAAGCACTATGGCCGTTGGATGGACATCATACGGTCACCAGAGTATTGAATAAGTTGACAAAGCCCTCCATCCCCGTCAACTTAGTAGGCCCACAAGTCAGCCCAACAATATGGTGGGTCCCAGCTAGCAGGGGGTATTCTTTTTTTGGGCGTAATAAGGAGGCACTTCCTTGCGTGTGAAGATATAGCTGGTGGGTCCAACCTGTCAGCGGGGGAAACATTTTTTTCGCGAAATACAGAGGCCCTTCCTTTGGGTCCTAGCTGTCAAGTGGAGGAATCATTATTTTGCGCGTAATAGGAGGCATTTCCTTGCGTACGGCCGTGGACCAGCTGTCAGCCTCTCCACGTACAGTCCACTTCCGATGGATGTCGTTCATTGACCACGTTGACCAGGCCGCGCCGAGAGCACCAGGGCGGTGGACGACGGCGAGGCCCATGAAGGGAACGACACGGAGTGAGGGAATACTCGGCAGTTGTTTCCCACGCGGAGGAGTATGAGGGTTTACTGGTTCGTCTTCCGTCGCCGGAGAATAACAGCATGTGTGGGTGAGTAGAGGGATGGCTAGGCCAGCAATGGGAGTACGGTGGGGCCGTGAGGCCTGCGCGACAGCATAGCCGGCTGCAGGAGGAGGGAGCAGGCAGTCCCGCCAACGCTTGTTTGAGCGGCTGGAGCATGAAGAGTAGAGATTGAAGAAGCACGACAGCCGTTGGATGGACATCCAACAGTCACTGCTCTCGTGTGTTGATTAAATTGATAGGGCGTTGCGTGTGCGTCAACCTTTTTTTTTATGAAAGCATACACGTCAACCTGTAGTAGGCGCACAAGTCAGCCTCAAATCTGTGGAAAACAACATACATCCCATCTGCCATTATTTCTAATAATGTACAACCCATTTGCTAATTCTTAAGAATTTTTTTGGAGCCCATCTTCTTTTTGTTAGCATTACACCCCATATTGTGGCCACGGTTAAAAAGTATACGAAATTTTGCATACTTTGGTGCGGTCAACTGTTTTTAATCCAGAAATATCGATTCACATTCAAACTATTTTGAAAAATAATTTATATAAATATAAAATCCAAATAATTGTCCACACATAAAAATCAATGGAATTTAAGATCTTGTAATGAAAAAGATTGAAACTAATTCCCGGTTTGATGTGTTTTAAAAATGTACAGCCCATTTCTGGGCAAACCGAATGAAACTCTCCTCGTCTTGAAAGATTTGCAGCCCAGCAGGGCTGATAAAGCAAGTTGACCTTGTTTGGGTATTTCTTAAAAAAATAGAACTGGGCTAGCCATTTTCAGCAAGAAAAAAACACAACTGGGCTCATGATGTGGTAAACATAAATAAAACCCTGGCTAGACGGGCCACAGCCCCCGCATAGCCCCGTTGTTACCCTGATCTGTCGCTAAAACTAGTATAAATAACAACTGCTTGTTCCTCAAAAAAAACTGCGCGGGTCCCTACTGTGTGAAGAGCACATATGTGCGTGACGTCTACCTGCAGATAGACGGTGGGTGCGACGTGCGAGTCTGCGAGAGGACTCGGGAGAGTCGTGACTCGTGAGGGTGCATGTGCGTGAGAGAGGGGGCACGTATCAATGCAATGCATGTGTTCGTAAATCATTACCCGACAAACGTTCGCCACAAGCCTTTTCCTGACGAACGCCGTAAGAACCCTTAGATCGGCATCCATCAGTTTTGCCATGTCATTTAACAGAACAGCCACTCCTCCTACACACAAATCTTCCACGTGAGTGTTAGCAACTGCCGTATGCTCCCTCTGTTCCGAAATGCAGTGCATATAGCTTTATTGAAAATTTGAACCTCACAAACTTTTACTGAGTTTTCGTGTACCAAATTGCACATGTAGAATACCATGTATATATCATTTCATTCATCTTCGAGAGGTGACTATAAAGATGGGTGAGGAGTCTACAAATAAAGACCATCGTATCACCCGCAGCAATTTCAAGCATCCTTTAGTGTCGAGGAATATCATAGGAACTCTATATGATATGATTTTTATAGGATTTTTTCCTTTAGAGCCAATTGGTTCATAGGAATAGATTCATATACTCCAAATTTCAAAGGAAATAAACATGATATCATTTCTATAGCTTTAGAGCCACTTGGTTCATATGAATGGATTCCTATACTCCCTTAATTTCAAAGGAAAATAAACATTAGTGTATATTCAATAGAAAAGTTCCTATGATATGAACCAAATTACATCTCTTTTCTAATCCCTCCTCATAGGAATTGAGATACATGTCATCTCTAGATTCAATAGAAAAGTTCATATGATGTGAGCGAAATGACATCTCTTTTCCAATCCCTACTCATAGGAATTGAGATGCTCCATGTCATCTCTTTCCCTACAACTTCCATGTATACATCTTCTATTCCTAAATAGATAGTACAACCCACTAGTAGCTTTTTTCCAAAACATGCGACTATGGCACAAGAACTATATAGTGTGCCAATAACTTTGAAAGATGGTCGCTGGATGAAGCTAACCCGACAGTGCAGAGATAGGCAAATCCGAGCACTACTGTCCGTTGGATATCATCAACATTCCACCAGATCTGCCACATGTACAATTTATAATACTCCATGGTTGAACTTAAGCATAACGCACAAACCTCAAAACACAAGCACTTCTCCTTTGTTCTAGAATCTTCTGTATCATAATTGATTATTTTTTTCTAAATGAATTGCCATTATTTGTTTTTTACTTTATGATTTACAATGCACAACCCCATGAATCTTAACATTTTTATAAACTAATTGATTTTGAATGAGATGAACTATAAGAACTAAACTAACATCTACATCATGCATATATGACTCAAAGCTTTACATGCTATAGTGTGTATTTATTCATAATTTGGTTTCTAAATCTCATGCGTTCAATACATGTGTACCTTACTAGTCTTGAGTAGAGTAGCAAATTTCACGCGGCCCCGGGTATATCAAAATGCAGGGCCCATGCATCATTGCCTTTTGGTCGAACCTACGTCCACAATTTTTTGTACGTACTATATCTCCACTGGTCCTCGAACCCAAAATGATGCCTCGTTCCCGTAAAACCAAGCGGCCCACACATATTTAAGGTGTCGACTCTAACCCGTTTACTACGACGTGGCCCCGCACGCCGTAGTACTACTACAAACCCTACTGCCGCACTCATCATTCGTTTTCTTCAAGAGGACGAGGGAGAAGCCGATTTGTAATGGAGGCACTTTCAAAAAAAGGATCTGTAGTGGAGACCCCTACCCTAGGGTGCCCTAGGTAGCTGCCGCACACATCATTTTTTCTCTTTTCTTTATGCTCTTGCGCCCTAGAGTGAAATGATGGTTGCTTCGTCCGTCCAGCTTAATGCGGGAAAGGTGGGGCTTTGTGATTGACCCCTCATCTCTCATTTTCTACTACTGCGGCGCTACGCCCGGGGTGCCTCCAATTCCAACCGCTGCTCCGAACTGTAATTTGGTGCATCGCACGTGGAACAAGACGGTGGATGAGCCACGTGTCGGCCAAAGGGGTCCTATTAAGTGTGTCACCATTTCATGTGCAGACTGACCCTGCTTGAGTTGCTACGCCAACACGACAGGAGCAGCCTACCACTTGGTTTTGCTCCTTGGTGAATCCCGACTATATTGATCTAAAAAGATACGTGCTGAACTACCCTCTCCATCTCGGTTTTTTTATTTTTAGGCATCTTGGTTTATAGGGCCTGCACGTAGTTCTAGGTCATCCATTTGACTAACTAAATATGAGTTACTATGTCACAAAAAGTATATCATTGGATTCTTAAGCGGATGTAGTTGTATTTAAAAGTTGAGGGCGGGGCTTTTCCTGCGCGGTAGGCGGGGCAGTTCTGCCTAGTCGGTTCGACAAAGATGCGAGAAGACGAGGGAGTAGGCTGCTACAAACATAGGGATGTGTGATTTGACAGCGAGTTACTACTGGACAGGTGGGGCCCCGTGATTTGACTTGCCATTATCATTTTAACTGCGGCGCTACGACCGGCGTGAGTCTCCCGATTCCTGACCACCTCCATACAGGTGCCTCTCCCAAGCTGCACCATGTAGTAGAGGCTGGCTCTTGCATGAGAGCCCACTTGTCCACTTTTTCCTTGCCTCTCTTTCCTCCACATATGCAAAAATGCCATGTAAAGCGCACTATTGTACTTACTTTTACTTGCTCCTACAAGTGCTTAAGCTTGCCACATAGGCATAAAGTCTGATGTGGCAAGTTAATCAAGAAGAGAGAGACTAGTTTGGTGACCCAAGGAAGAAACGGTGCTAAGCGCGTGTACCTAGGTGAAAAGACAATTTTGAGTCTATAGCTAATTAAATGAAGCAAACTTAGCAACACCATTTCATTGGAAGAGGTCACTCCTTGGCAAATGCAATAAATACTAGTACTCCCTGTGTCCCATAATATAGGAATGTTTTTGGCACCACACTAGTGTCAAAAACGTTCTTATATTATGGGATGGATGGAGTACGAAGAAAGAGATAGAGAGGAGTAAAAAAATACACTTATAGCCAACCTTATAGCCAACCTTGTTGTAGTATGAGTGACTAAGTGATGACTATGTATGACATGCCAACATCAGATAGCCTAACGCACCGTGTTAAATCTCCAAGGGCGCGACCGCGCGAGCGACGCGACGGTCGTGGTAGGTGAGACCATGATATGGGCTGCTGGCAGCCATTGGATCTGAGATCAAATGGTCGCATGCTAAGTTGCTGAAAATTTGCAGAATAACTCTCCAGGATAGGATATTCACCCATAGGTCTAGAATCACGCCATGCAACCGTTCGATCTCATATCTAAGGGCTCTCAGAAGCCCGTATCATGGGAGAATGGAAAGCCACTACCCTGCCGTTCGCACGCTGGCAGTTCGCTCCTACTCATCCCCGCACGTCCTTCAATACTACGGCGGTTTGCTCCTAGTCGCCCCGTCCATTCACATTACGGCAGTTCCACTAATCCTAACCCTCCTCCCAAATCCATGGTGTCCCAAATCTCCACGATCGGCGGTGAGTACAAGGTTAGAACCATCACCGGCGATGAGTTCGACGTCATCTACACCCGTTCTTCCGTGACGGTGAAAGGATGCCTTTCTCGCTTCAGACGCATGTTTGAAAACTCAGATGATGAGTGGGTCGCTGGGCTAGATGTTGAGTACACCACAGTCCTGGGACGAGAGAAGGATCTAAAGGACGAATAGAGGAAGAAGCCCGCCGTGATCCAGATTTGCGTACATAACGTTTGCTTGGTCTACCACATATGCCATGCCGACGTTGAGTGCCAGGATTTTAAGAACTTCCTCAAGGACAAAACAGTGAAATTCATTACTGTAGACTTTAAGAACGACAAAGAAGTCCTGGGTCGGATAGGCCTCGTTGTAGGCAACCCCTTCGACCTCTAGAAGAATCGGCTGGTGCCCTCTCGTCAGCCTTCAATGCTGACCCTAGCAGGAGCCATGGTTCATCCTTCGTATCGTAAACTGGAGAAACCTCATTACATGTTTCATCGTCATGCATGGCAGCGGAATGTACTAGATATAGACCACATCCACTATGCTGCAATGGATGGCTACCTTTGTTTCAATATCTACAAGGGTTGGATGAAGAGCAACACCCAATTGTGCGGTTCAAGCAAAGAAGTATCGACCAAGACGAAGAGGGACAAGGACGAAGTCAAGGACGTGGACGAGGACTCCGAGTAAGGTGGCAGTGTCGTTGCTCATGGTGGTTCTAAACTTCTAATGCAGTGTCTACCGAATTAGTTGCATAGTTTAATTTCAGGTGTGCTTAGTTTAATTTGAGGGGTGTGTTGTGCTGAGCCCCCAGCAGAACTATGTTATGTTTCTTCTCGTTACTTTAACTCTTCAGTATGTACATACTACTAGTATTTCTTTAATAGAATTTAGCACCCATATTAAGCACGTACTAGCTTTTTTAATAGTACTATATGCATAATTTGGCGATGAGCGCTCTCTATATGTACCACCTTTTTTTAATTTCAATTTTTGCTCCATGGCGCAATCCATCGGTAGTACTACTGTACAAAAGTATACATTTTTTAAAAGTTTAGAGTACTGTTCATCAATATATAGCCAGTTAAATTCTCAACCTAGAACGACGTGCATGCCATGTAGTAAACCGATACGGAGGAAGTATAGTAAAAATGAGGTGATTTTACTGAGCGATCGGCGGGGGAGCATGGCCTGTCATGCGGTCCCACGTGTCATGATGTACCAAGGCGATGCGCGTGTCCCTCTTGAGGCAGAAGCAATACTACGTGGTTTGAGATGATGGTGAGCCGAAGTGTGAAATAATGGTTGCTTCGTCCGTCTGGGAAGGTGCGGCATTGTGATTTGACGTCTCATTGCTCATTACTACTACTGGGTCGGTACGAGTGGGGTGCGCCCCCCTGCTGTTCTACACTGTTATTTGGTGCTTGACACGTCAACCCGGTTGCTATATGTCCCACATGTCGGCGACAAGAAGTACAGAATTCATGAAAGGGAGCATCGACGGAGGAGTATACTACAGAATCCATGAAAGGGAGTGACTTAGTTTTGGAAAAATCTATTTTTACGGAGTATGTACCCACTAGGGTTTATAGGGCTCATCTACAAAACATTCATTTTTCCGTTTGATAAGTATCAGTTCTACTATACTAGTAGTAGTACCATTACATGTTGGATTTCGAGGTGTGTTAGATCACCCGACGCAAGCTGTGTCAAAAGGAAACTAACCAATGCATGTACAAGTTCATGGAAATTTAGTGGTCATTCATGCATTCATTCTAATTAATGCCTCGGTAAACATAACTTCTTGAGAAAAACGAGCTTACTAATTACTTGTGCAAACTACGAAATTAATTCGACCACTCACCGTCTACCTTGGTTGGAGAGATTTTGAAATTGAGCCATAAACTGGAAAGGAGGGAGTAGTAACTTTTGTCTCGATTACTATTTGTGGCCTTGTATAGATGCAAAATGTATTTTTTTATAGTGGCCTTGTATAAGTAAATGGTGGGAGTACTAACCAAAGTACGTAGTAGGGACGAGGAGTAAACGGAGGGAGTAGTAAAATTTTCTCCTCGTGCTGCGAGCCACCGCGCGCGTGGGCGAGGGAGCGGGTGTAAAGGCGTACAATAGTAGTAGTAGTAGTAGTAGTAGTAGTAGTACTCCTAAGCAAGCTTCACCTCATCCTGCGAGCCACCGCGCCCGTGGGTGGGGGCGACGACGTACTAAGCAAGCTTCTCCTCGTTCTGCGAGTTGACGGGACACATCAAAAGTGCTCCAGTGTATAGAGCCTTGCCTCTAAGGTAGGCCCCACATGGTTTGCCTCTTTTTTTAATTTAACATAACGCGTCAAGTCGCAATTTGTTTGTTCACCCGTGGTAGACGATCCTCCCTCCACCAAGTGGACAACCAGTACACGTGCCAAATTACCTTATGGGCTGCCTTTTCCGTACAGAAATGAGCTCCACCGTGTACCCGCGCGGGTGTGGTTGGGAAAGACACGGGAGTACGTGCGCCGTGCGTGCACCTCTTCTCTTCGTGCATGTCCCCCACCTACGTGGGTGTGTGTGAGAGAGATACAAACCTAGACATAATGCACCGTCCATCCCCATGCCTCCGCCCAGTCCGACCACCAGTCACCAGCACGCCCCACTCCTCCTCACCTTATCTCTCATCTTTCTCCCTCCATTTTTATATACAAGGGGCCACTATCAAAATTACAATTTGCAGATATACAAGGCCACGAACACTAATCGATGCAATATTAATGGAGTTTGCCTCGTGGTACTAGCAAAGGAGTACATTGATTATCCCTTGCATGCATGCGGGAGTTTGTAAAAAAACGCATCTTCATGTTCCGTGCAATGCACGGGCATCTTGCTAGTCCAT
Organism: Triticum urartu; assembly: GCF_003073215.2. Classification (NCBI taxonomy): domain Eukaryota; kingdom Viridiplantae; phylum Streptophyta; class Magnoliopsida; order Poales; family Poaceae; genus Triticum; species Triticum urartu. The sequence goes on from NC_053028.1 coordinate 573,994,126, forward strand.
GAAAACAACACATGGCAAAATTCCACGGCGAACGAGGGATTTGAATCTGTTGGGAGGGGTTGTTTGGATCTTGCCCGGGGTAGCCAAAATATTGGCGACCCTTTTGTCCACCGGTGCCTTTGCCACCGATGAACGAGGAATGGCTCGGGTGCTCATGCTGTCATGCATCCTCCAGCGCGCACGTTGGAGACGAGCTCGCACGAGCTGTGTTTTTTTGTCCCACAACGCCGCCCGAGCCGCCCGCAGACCGACCGGCGACCCGCAAATTACGCCATCCAACCGTAGTCGCACACATTATTACAACAACTCAACCAACCAGACGAAATTCACGCAAACACGTAGACAAACTGATATTTCATATAAACAACGACGAAAATCATATAAAATACCGGATTTTCATACAAACATGACGGATTTCATTACATTCAAATGAACTACGCGGTGCTAGTTTTGGACAGCACAAGTATATAATACCTGGCCTAAATGGTCGCCCGCCGATCAATTTTTGTTCCTCATGTCCGGCAGCACGATCACCGGACTGCCGGCAGCCTCGGAGGTATATGCTTCAACGCAAAGGACAGCCCGCTTCCCCACTGCCCAACTGATATCATTGGCTGGTGCCGAAGATGATGGTGGTCGGCATCGGTTCAAGTTCATCATCGGCCACTACTTCGCCATGGCCGGCACCGGCTCGAGTTCATCCTAACATTCCCCTCTTCCGCGGAGCCCATGCGGGGTCGATGAAGGTCCTCGCAACAAAAGGATCCGGCAAGACACCTGCTGTGTACGCTAGCGTCGCCTCCGCGGTGGCCTTCATGGGACCCAAGCGGCGGCGTCCTCCCGTGTTCTACTTCTCCTCGATGATGGCAGCGGACGCGGAGGCGCTGGCCACCGACTCGTCGCTCTCCGCGCACCCGACTTATGTGGCTGCTTCCATGGCGCGGCTGCCGGCATGGGAGTCTCAGCCACAGAAACGGGAGACGCGGTACGAGGCGGCGGCGTGGACGGCAGCAACGACGCCCGTGCACCGCTCCTCGTCGAGCTGGCCTGGAGCGGCGAGTTGCTGAACCGCGCGCCGGCTTGGGGTGGCAACTGGCTCCGTCGGGCAAGGGGAGGGAGGTGGATCAGCGAGCTACATAGCTCGTATCCGGCGGGCTACCCAGCCGGCTTGGATGCGGAATAACTACTCTTCGTAAGACATTGTAAGAGTGGACAAGATGGTGGAGGAGATAGGGGAGTGGCGGAGGTGTGCGATTCTTTGCCGGCGTTTGGCCTCGTTTAAATAGGAGATTAAATAGACGGCGGACGGGAGGATCTCGGCCGGTGTTGCGTTTAACGCCGGCCCGGTCATGAACGAACGTGTGTCCAGAGTGGGTTTCTCGGCTTCCACACGGGCGGGTTTCATGGAGGCGTTTGAATGCGGCACGGAGGCGTGTTCAGCCGGGTGTGCCGCGAGTGGCACCCTCGACTCTGACCTAGGACACCGCGCCGTTCTTCCACTGACGTGTGGGCTCTTTGGGTGCATGGCCTGCATGTCAGTGACCCAACACAGGCAGCGGACAACAGAGGAACCTTTGGTGGGCCAGGGCGGTCAGAAGCAGGCATTTCATAAACCGATGATTGTTCATTGAGTGTGATGTCATCTTTTTCATGTAGATAAGCCTACTATGTTGACAGCCCGTTCGATACGTTGTGATTCATAAAGACCGCTGCAAACATCAATGTTCTTCTTATCACAGATAAGATTGATTAATACCCGTAACAATCCATGTCCTTAACAAAGGGTGCATGCACATATAGGTTGAGCGTGTGTCTTGCGTCGTGTGCTGTGTGCATGCAGGCGTGCGAGTGTTGCGTGCGTGCAAGGGTACGTTTCAGTGTTGCATGCATGGGTGCGTACGTGCGTGTGTTCGTGAGTGCATGTGTACGTGTCAGTGTTGCACGCCAGCATGCGTGCGTGTGTACGTGTCAGTGTTGCACGCCTACATGCGTGTGTGCATGTGTACGTGTGGGGTGAGGCTACACGTCAGTCGACTAACATTTTCATCTCTGGTCATTAGATTTTCCAGTCGTTGGATACGAAATCAAGGGCCTCCAGTTTATCATCAAACTCCACCCCCGTGAGCTGCCAGCCTCCACCGGCCGAACCGCCATCCCCTGTCGCCCACGGCCGGCCCCCCCCCCCCGAAACCCCCCCCCCCCGCCGGTCCGCCGCCGCACCGGCCATCCCTCTAGCCCCCCCCCCCTGCCGAGCTTTTTCTTCGGGGATCCCCACCCCACCGCCCAATGAACGCCCCAACCGCCGGTGACTGCCAACCAGAGGTCTCACGACTTCGAATACCTACCGACCACTAATTTATTACCATTTCTGTCCTTCATACGCGCTGACGGGTGGCCCCTATGGTAATGTGCGCTGCTGAATGTGGACCGTTTGACTGGTCAATTGATCGTGTTATCAACAAATTATGGAGCTGTATGGTGAGCCAGTGACCGTATGATCACCCTAAAATGTACTCATATTTTATTAACACGGTACAGACTCAAACTACCATTTCTTTCTTTCATATACAGGCTGACAGGTGGGCCCCATGATTACGCGCCCCGATGGTGCAACACTAGTTGCGCCGCGTGGAACATTTGACTGGTCAATTGATTGTGTCATCAACAAAATACGGAGTTGTACGGGTGAGCCAGTGACCGTATAATCATGATATGTATTTGTTTAACACGGTACAAACGCAAGGGCTCATATATACGCGCAAGCACTCACCGCTATAAGCGCACACACGCAAACCCTACCCCTATGAGCACCTTCGAGAGAGTGGGCCAACATATATGATCTTGAGATTTTATGAAGTCACCATAGGTGCCTCTTAGTCGAGTGGAACGTCTCCTCCCACTGAATGTACATTGCTGGAAAATACTGAAATTAACACAAGATAAATGTGAGCACCGGGACTTTAACCTTGGTGGGCTCGAGAAACCACTGTCCTCTAACCATCCAACCACATGTTGGTTGGCACAACAAAATGTATCTGGTGACCGTGATGATCTTATTCTGAAGTCTAGTGACCATCTCGTGCTTTCATTTCAAATACAATGGCCGTAAGTGTCGTCAACAAAATATGGAGCACGCATCAAATGCAAAGTCCGTCAATGTCATCAACAAAATATGGAGACGTATCGTGAGCTAGATACCGTTGTACTATTGTGTATGCTTATTTTCTTAGTGGCTGATTGCGTGTGTGGTGTGGTGGGCACATCATTTCTAGTTGTGTTGGGTCAACATGAAGACTCATGGGTCAGTTCCATCCTGCGCCACATATAGGTTGGACCGAGGCGTGTTATACGAAGACCCATGTGGAGGACTCGGCATACAACATGAAGCTACCAGAGTCGCGGAGGACTCTATCCCCACTGGTGATAAGCCGACTATATATGATTTGTAACCCTAGGCCCTTAGTATGTTATACAAGCTTGGGGGCTAGTTCGTCAATAGTATACACACATGCACAATGCCTGGTATTCACGTGTACTTTGTACACACCCCTATCACTAATATACAGTACCAGGAGTAGGCTCTTTCTTCAACTGCAAGGGTCCGATCCGAACTAGGGTAAAACTTTGCCTCGTATTACCATCCAGCCTAACAGCTAGGGATATCCTACCGAATGATAGATGAAATCATATCTGCCAACTACTAAGAGAGAGGTGTGTCGGGGGGCAATGTGTGCGAGAGAGGCCTAAAGATAATGTGCGTGCGGGAGACACGTAGGCACATATATGTGCGTATAGAGGGCTAGTAGAGACCGTGCATGTGTATATATGCATGTGAGAGAAATAGTGTTTTCCAACTGAGATTAGTGAAAAGAGTGGTACATAGTAGTCAGAAAGAGAGAGAGAAATAGAGAGAGCATGTGCGTGAGACACCCCGACAGCCTGAGAGAGTTTGTGAGCATGTGTGAAAGAGAAATGCTGATGCATATAAAGTGTGTGCACTTATGCGTTAGATAGAGAGATATATAACACATTTGTGAGAACAGGGCGAGGCATAGTGCATCTACGTGTAAAAGGCGGTTCTACGCATTAAATTAAAATATAAATGGCATTATTATTTTTGTATGAGATCATGAATTTTGCAAATTGCGTATGGACGAAAATCGGTCTATCAGACACCCATACTCTATTGAATTCTAGCATGTGCATGTGTTTATTTCATATTATCGATCCATAGAGGGAGAGAGGTTTGAAATACAGGTAATAGATGCTTTTGCAATTCATATATAAACATTAATTAGTGCACTCCATGTTGTTAGTGTGAAGCACTTTATACATTTGTCACTTGCATGGATACATTCCAAATTTCTAGCTACGAAATAGAATACATGTCGAATTCAACATAAAGGGGGTTTCGAAGATTCGAATTCATAGGAAGTGCATTCATCTATTTGAACCCGAGATAATGGCATTTGTAAATCAGATGTAAAAGGGGGCATCAATCTTTGTTCTGAGTTTGAACATGCTATATATATTCATACGCATATCTAACTTTTTTTGCAACCAAGGAGATTATATCTGGAACCATGCATGAACTGAGGTAAGTTGCATATTTTTTAATATATATACTCGTGTACAATGTATATTAAAATGTACCCCCTCCATTCCAAAATAATTGTAGCTTTAGGATTTTCAAGAGTAAAGATTTGTGAAGTTTGACAAATCCTGAAAGTTCAATTCAAGAGAACCAAAAACGTTAATGCTTCTGCTCCCAAATATTGAACGAAGCACCAAGTAGGCCTCTGGTCACCCGAAACCGTGCGAGACTAATGTTTTGGTGGTAGGAAATTACTGTCCTGACTCTGGCCCGTGTAGCCTATCGGCCCGATGTCCAAAGGTCTAAACCGGGGTAGGTTTTTAACTTCGCCAAGACGCCAATCTCAACCGCCTCCGAGAAGCATTCATACGCTGTGGGCGCCTACCCATGCGCTCGGCCGAAATCTATCCCGCCCACATTTGGGACACCTGACACGACTGTCCTACCCCCAACCCGCAATATGTCCGAAATTTTAGATGGGGGCAAAGTTTGTAACTTTCCCCAAATTTCAAACAAGCGCGTCTCAAACCGAAACATTGTTCCTCCTTGGTTCCCCGCCTCCCTCCGTTTCGCCATTCATACTCCGTGGGCGCAAAAACGCCCTCTCCACCAGCCACGGAACCCTAGCCTCCTCCGTCCTCCACCCCATAGCGGCCAATCCACCGCCGCCCTCCTCCATCACGCCGGAGCCAGTACCCCGACGTCGTCGTCCAATGCAACTGCAACCGCAACGCCCTCAAGGACTTAGCAGCTGAAGTCGAGGCAGAGCTGCGGCCACGACGCCGACGCCGACGTCGACATGCGCCGTACCAGAACCACTCCGACCACGCCATCCTGCGCCTCACTGCTGCGGCTCCACTGTCGCAAACGTCCACCGCACCAGAGCTATTCCCGCTACGCCGTCGTTTGCCGCCTTGGATCTGCTTCCCCGCCGCCGACAGACGGCCACCGCACCACACTCAACAACTTGTCCATGGGTTCGTCCAAGGCTGCATCGTCCTCCACAACTTCTGGTTTCCGGCAAACAACAAGAACGTCGGAAAAACAGAAGGAGGACACAACACTGCCAGCAGAAAGAGGTACTCCTCTTCCCTTGTTCGTGTAAATCTTACGTCTCCGCTCACACCGTATTCATCCCATGAAAGAAACTAGTTGAGCGCTTCTTACTACATCTTCTTCGTGATACTAAATGCACAAGGTTTCCTCCCTTTTACTATTTCACCTTTGCTAGAGGTCAGTAGCCCACCTAGATTTCAATTCAGGGTTAGTCAAACCGCAATTAAAAGAAGTAGCACCTGCTTAGGCGCGCGGAGCACCTAGTCCGCCTATTCCCTGGGGAAGCGGTGCATAGGTGTCTATCATAGGGGTGAGGGGCGCAGGAGTTGCTTGCGCCCGATCTAGAGGTCGATGGGGCTTGAATGATTGGCCGGGGGGCGGTGCCAAGCACGGCGGTGCGGTGAGGTCGAGGGGAGGGCACAGGCAGGGGAGGAATACTTGGCCGGTGGTCGCTGGCGTTTCGAGGAAGATCGTCAACACTGACTGGCTGGAGGTAGATGAAGGCGATCTGCCCGTTCTTTGTACATCGGACGGTGCAGAAAAAATGGATTGACCTATTTGCTTTCAGTCGACTGTTCTTTTCATAGAATCCTGTAGTAATTTAGTGTGCCATGCATGTTGTAGAGCTATCATATGTCTCCCGTCATTTATTTCTCACCGACCTGCTATCTGCTACCTTTACACTGTACTAACTGTGCACACACTTCACCCATACTCACACTATTGTTTTTTTATGCATGGGTATTTTAGACTCTGACGCAGTGTTGATGAATGCAGAAAAGAAAAGACAGAAGTCGCTCCAGTGTAATTCGAAGATAAGCACTAAGCGTTTCAGCGCTCTAATGGGTCCAGTGTCAGCAGTTGGAGATAGTAAACGTAGATCTGTAGTTGATGATCTCAATTGCCACACACAACCATCCCAGGTGCTTGCTTTAACTTCGCGCTGTCAAATGTGGTTGCGTGTTGCATATGGTGTCTAGCTTGTATTGCTTCCAATTTGGTTAAATTGCATCTGCCTACTTTACACATTATACCTTTGATAATGACATGCCTTCCTGTTTTTGATACATACTACATATGTCTATTAACCATGTTCGTACATCAAACTAATGCTCTTTTGTATCCCTCGTCAATCACTTATGATGAGACAGACACCCGAGTGGGTTACTGTGAGACGCCCTACTCGTTTAAAGAGTGCAGTGTCATCCTCCCCACATGATTCTCAAGAAATAGCAAGGCTAAATGAAGATAGTCAATGTAGCTCTCTAGTTGATCACCGCAATTCCCCCACACCACCATCGCAGGTGCTTGCTCTTACTTGGCAGTGTGATATGTGGTTGCATGTTGCATATGGTGTCTACCTTGTAATGCTTCTAATTAGGGTAAATTGCATCTTCTTAGTTAACACATTATACCTGTGAATATGACATGCCTTCCTATTTTTGGTACATACTACGTCTTTCTATTAACCATGTTGTTACATCAAACTACTTTTCTTGTGTATCCCTCATCAATGCTCCTAATTTGTTAAATTGCATCTCCTTAGCTTACACATTATACATGTGAATATGACACGCCTTCCTGTTTTTGGTACATACTACATCTGCCTATCACACCATGTTCTTACATCAAACTACTGTTCTTGTGTATCCTACGTCTATTGCTTATGATGAGACAGTCACGCGCGTGGGTTAATATGAGACGCAATACTCTTATAAAGAATGCAATTTCATCCTCTCCACATGATTCTCAAGAAACAGCAAGCCTAAATGAAGATATTGAACATAGCTCTGTACCTGAAGACCGCACTTCCCCTACACCACCATCACAGGTGCTTGCTCTAACTTCGCAGTGTGATATGTGGTTGCATGTTGCATACGGTGTCTAGATTGTAATGCTTCTAATTAGGGTAAATTGCATCTGCTTAGTTTACACACTATACCTGTGAATATGACATGCCTTCCTATTTTTGGTACACACTACATCTATGTGTTAACCTTGTTCTTACATGAAACTACCTCTCTTCTGTATCCTGCATCAATCACTTATGATGCATCACCTTTATTCGTTGCATATTGCATATTATTTCTAGCCTGTTGCCATGTATTGCTTCTAATTTGGTCAAATACATTCGTTAGGGCACCCTTTTAATTTGGCAGAGTGATATTTGTTTCATCTTTCATATGGTTTCTAGCTTGCATCGATTCTAACAAGTTCAAGCACCTTGTGCTTAGTTTACACTTTATACATCATACATGTCAATATGTCACGCCATCCTGTTTTTCATACATATTCCATCCTCCTATCATGCGGCTGCCTTACATGAAAGTAGTGTTCATCAGTATCATGCATCAATGAGTTCTGAAGAGCAAATTTTATTCCTTTTTCTTGTGGGTTTGACTTGACAAGGCAAAATCAAGAAAGAGGAAGGAAAAGAGTAAGGAAGGCGATGATGGTGGTCCTCTGCAGCAACGTAAATGGAGCATCTGTACCAATTCTCCTTGTACTGATAGTGCATTACAAGGTCCAAGTCTCTGCTCCCCTACTCCACCATCCAAGGTGCTTGCTCTAACTTGGCAGTGTGATATCTGGTTGCATGTTGCATATGGTGTCTAGCTCGTATTGCTCCTAATTAGTGCAAACTGCATCTGCTTAGCTTACACATGATACATGTGAATATGACACACATTCTTGTTTTTGGTACATACTATATCTGTCTATCACACCATGTTCTTAGATGAAACTACTCTTCTTGTGTATCCTGCATCAGTCACTTATGATGGGACACCTTTAAGTTGGTAGTGTGATATTGGTTTGCGTCTTGAATATGATTTCTAGCATGTATTGCTTCTAGTTTGATGAACGCCACCTATGATGAGACAGTTTTAACTTGGCAGAGTGATATTGATTGCACCTTCCATATGGTGTCTTGCAGTATTTCTAATTTGTTGAAGTGCCTTCTGCTTAGTTACCACATCATAGGTGTGAATATGTCAAGCCGTCCATTTTTTCATAAATATTCCATCCTCGTATCATGACTTTGCCTTTCATCAGAGTAGTGTTCGTCAGTATCATGCATGAATGAGTTCTGAAGAGCGAATGATATTCCTTTTTCTTGTCGGTATGACCTCACAATGCAAAAACAATAAAGCTGAACGAAATTGGCAAGGCATTGGATGATGGTGGTCCTTCGAGCAACTGAAAGAGAGGTTCCCTACAGATTCTACTCCGCCATCCTCCCAACAAGATTCGCAAGACAACGCAAGGCTAGACAGTCAACGTAGTTGTGTAGATGATGAGCACATCTCCCCTACTCCACCATCACAGGTGTTTGCTCTAACTTGGCACTATTATATGTGGTTGCATATTGCGTATGATGTCTAGCTTGTATTGCTTCTAACTTTGTTGAATTGCATCTGCTTACTTTACACATAATGCCTATGAATATGACATGTGTTCTTGTTTCTACATCAGACTACTATTCTTGCATATCCCGCATCAGTCACTTATGATAAGGCACCTTTAAGTTGCCACTGTGATATTGGTTGCGTCTTGCATATGATTTTTTAGCATGTACCGCTTCTAATTTGTTGAAACGCCATATAGTTTGAACTTGGCAGAGTGATATTGGTTGCATCTTTCATATGGTGTCTAGCTTGCAGTGCTTCTAATTTGTTGAAATGCCTTTTGCTTAGTTACCACATCATAGGTGTGAATATGTCACACCATCCTATTTTTCATACATATTCCATCCTCGCATCATGTGTTTGCCTTTCATCCGAGTAGTGTTCGTCAGTATCATGCATGAATGAGTTCTGAAGAGCGAATTTTATTCCTTTTTCTTATCGGTTTGACTTCACAATACAAAATCATTATAGCTGAAGGAAATTAGTCCGGCAGTGGATGATGGTGGTCCTTCAGAGCAACTCAAACAGGGGGTCTCTACAGATTCTACTCCGCCATCCTCCCAACAAGATTCGCAAGACAACACAAGGCTGAACAGTCAACGTAGCTGTGTAGATGATGAGCACATCTCCCCTACTCCACCATCACAGGTGCTTGCTCTAACTTGACACTATTATATGTGGTTGCATGTTGCGTATGATGTCTAGCTTGTATTGCTTCTAACTTGAATTGCATCTGCTTACTTTACACATAATGCCTGTGAATATGACATGTGTTCCTGTTTCTAGAACATACGTGTACATGATGAGCACATCTCCCCTACTCCACCATCACAGGTGCTTGCTCTTACTTGGAATTGTTATACATGGTTGCGTTTTCCGTATGATGTCTAGTTTGTATTGCTTCTGATTGTGTTGAATTGCATCTGTGTAGCTTACAACTTATACCTGCAACGATCACTTACCCATAAGACACATTTAACTTGGGACTGTGATGTAGGTTGCATCTTGCACTGTCTTCTAGCTTGTACTGCTTCTAATTTCTTGAAATGCCACTTACGACGAGACACTTTTTACCTGATAGAGTGATATTGGTTGCATGTTCATATGGTGCCTAGCTTTTATTTCTTCTAATTTTGTTGAAATGCCTTCCGCTTACTATTTTTTCATACATATTCCATCCTCCTATCGTACGTGTGAATATGAAACGCTGTCTTTTTTGTATATATTCCATCCTCCTATCCTGCGCTTGCCTTACATCAAAGTAGTGTTCGTCTGTATCATGCATCAACCAGTTATGTAGAGCTAATTTTATTCATCTTCTTTTGGTTTTGACTTCATAAGGCAATATCAGAAAATAGGAAGAAAAAGAGTAAGTTAGGGCATGTTAGTGGTCCTCCGCATCGACGCAAACAAAGACTCTCTAGATTTTCCACTGCTACTGCTAATGAAGTTGAAGTCCCAAGTTCACATGATGAGTTCATCTCCCGTACTCCACCATCGCAGGTGCTTGCTCTAATTTGACAGTGTGATAATTGGTTTCATGTTGCATATGTTGTCTAGCCTGTATTTCTTCTATTTTGATTAAATTGCACCTGCTGAGTTTATACGTTATGCATGTGCATATGACATGGCTTTCTGTGTCTAGAATACACTTCATCTATCTATCATACCATTTTCTTACATCAAAGTACTACTGTTGTGTATCCCGCATCAGTCACTCGTGATTGGACGCTTTTAACATGGCAGTTTGATAGTGGTTGCATCTTGCATTGATTTCTACGTTATAATGCTTATAATTTTTCGAATTGCCACTTATGACAAGACACTATTAACTTGGCAGAGTAATATTGGTTGCATCTTTCATATGGTGTCTAGCTTGCATTACTTCTATTTTCTTGAAAATCCTTCTGCTTAGTTTGCACATTGTAGCTGTGAATATGTCATGCCGTCCTGTTTTTCTTACATATTCCATCCTCATACGGTTGTCTTACATCAAAGTATTGCTTGTCTGTATCATGCATCAATGAGTTCTGAAGAGTGATTTTATTCTTTCGTGTTGTGGGTACAGCTTGACATGGCAAAGTCAAAAAGAGCAAGGAACATAATATAGTAGGGAGTGCTGTTACTCGTCGGGTGAAACGGAAAAGGTTCTGCCGTCGAGATTCTGCTGGTACTTATAGTGCAGTAGAAGGTCCAAGTCCACCGGCTAAATCTACAAACACAGTATCACCTGCTCGACCAGCTGCAGCATCCGCTTCAACTGTACCAGCATCTCAACCAGTTACTCGTTCGTTTGCTCCGGAACTGGCCAGTTCCCAAGCTGCCTTCACACCTAACACTACTTCCGAAGCACTGCTGACACAACAGGACTTGGCAAGATCAGGTGAACCTCATGAGCATCAACACCAAGATGGTACCTGACCGAGTCAAGTTGCAGTTGCATGCTCCTTTATATGTACTCTCACAGTTTGATGTACACTAACACTTTCCATATTCGTTGTTGAACTAGCACCACGGCGCAAGCGGAAACAGACATCAGGGATAATGCTTGACAGATTAACAAAATCTAAAGGAGGAAGAATGGAGATCCATTTTGAGGCAGGTTTAAAAAGGCCACGTGATGGTACAAAGTCAGCCAAGTTGGTATCAGAGGCAGCCGTTGCCGTTAGGTGTCATGCACGTATCCTCCCAACGTGGATCCAGTACAGGAATGAGAAAGACAATACCCAGTTTAACACCTTCCTTGACCATTTATCCGTAAGTAGTGTTATTCATCACAATTAGTAATATTGTCTTGCTTTGTCCCATACTTTCTAGCTTCCTCCTAATAAGACTCACATTCTTTTTTCAACAGATGAGGTTCAAGTTGGATCCGAAATATGATGCAACTAAACAAGCATGCACTCATGGTTTTCAGTCTGCTCTGCGACAGTATCGGTACCACCTTAGAAAATCTCACTTTGAAGGCAAGGCTAACAATGAAATCGCCCAAACATCTCCAGTGGAATATATTATAGATGAAGACTGGACAGCCCTCGTTAAACACTAGTCTGATCCAAAGTATCAGGTAGGCTATATGTATTTGATCAGACCACATATTGAACTTGTATTTATGTATGTGCCTTACAAGTGTATCTTCTTCTAGGCTAACAGTTTGAAGAACAAAACCAACTGTTCTAAAGTGAAATTCCAACAGACAATAGGATCTCGTAGCTATATTGCACACTGCGAGGTTCTTGTAAATAGCTGCTACTTCGTTCTTTTTTTGTGCCATGTTATCGTATATATATTGACTTGTTCCAAATACACAGGAAAGCCCGTGCGGACCAAAAAGAACCTGAACCGAATGTAGTGCAAATCTTCAAGGATTGCCACACCAGCAAGATGAAGGGCATGAGCACACCAGTTCAAGCCGCTGTTGTAAGTCCTTACTCCTCCTGCCTTGAACTGATTGGTACTGTGATTGGTTCATTTAACTACTTGGTTTGCAGCCAATGTCAGTTACTCTGTTCACTTTTATTCATAGTTGTCTTAACATATCATTTCACCTTACATGGTTTAAAAGAGATGAAGGATATTCTTTTGGTCTTGATCTGTAATCTAGTTGTTATGTTCATGTGCGCACACAATGATAAAATAGCCTGTTTGTTTTATATATGTTTGCCCTTGATATGAATGATGTCATACTATGTTCATACTACTTTAAACCATGTCTCTTTATCCTTAGATGTCAACGAATGTGAGGAAATAGACAATACAGTAGGCATGCTACATGGACATATGTTCTGAAAGTGATTTTATTATGTAGTTGGCACCACAATACATGCTAATGTATTACAGTAGTGCACCAAAATAAGTTATGTATAAACGTTTAACCTACTTTGTTTGTTTTTGTCTCATTAGTAACTTATCTGGTACACTAATCTACAAGTTCAAACTTTCAGGAAGCTATGGAACAAATGATTGAACAACCACAACCACCTGAAGGTGACGAGGCTACTACAGGCACAATGTCACCTCTTGCTGTAGTGCGTCAGTATCTCTCCACTAACAGTGCAAAAAGCACCTTCCTGCGTAATTCTGGGTTGGTTGTCAAGGTAACCTCGTCCAAATTGCCTACTGAACAAAATCTTCTTGCTAGACAGAGTGATATATCTGTGCTCCAGACACAAGTCCAATCCCTAATGGACGTTGTTTCGGAAACAAGAATAGTGGTTGAGAAATGTCGTCAAGATATGAATGGTTTTGAAACCAGACTATCAGACATTCGCTTCGTTGTTCAAGAGCAATGGCGGAAAAAAGGTGGAGATCGTGCTGCTCCATCAGATTCTACAGCCTGAAACATTAGCACTCAGGTTAAATGATCTGTGCTTCTATACATCTGATGGTGCTTTTATTTGGAAGGACTGTAAACTTTATGCCAACTGGCCTTTTGTTGTATGGTTGGAATTTATTTTGTTGTGATACAACATTTATGATGTTGCCTCAGGCTGCAGTAATTACGATGCTATTTTTGTATAGTGTAGGTTTATCTTAGTAATGTATTCGGCCGAAAGCTTCGTAGGAGCCCAACATGCCAACATTCGTCGGGCCCATTCCAATTGGGCTAAAAACGATTACGGGCCGAAATTGGCATGTAGCCCACTAAAAATATCTGGGCCTAAATCAGCGTAAGCTTTCATATTTTTCTGGTAGGCATGTGCCCATAGTGGGCCTTTAACAGGCCTAAACATAATTTGGGCCCTCAGTAAATATAGGCCATTTACAGGTGTAAATATCTCGAGCCCATAAAAAACATGGGCCTTTAATAGACCGAAAGTGAGATTGGGCCATGATTGTGCCAAATAACTCACTGGACTTAGCAGGCCGAAATTGTGGCCCATTTATGATGCGGATCTTTGACAGGCCGAAATTTGGACGGGCCGTAAATGCGCCGACCTAATACACGGGCCTTTAACAGGCTGGAACTTCGGTCGGGCTGGATTGTCGTCATTTTTATATGGGCCGTTAATGGGACCGATATGACGTTGGGCCACATATGGCCCATGGTTTATGTCCGGCGTTAACAGGTCGAAAATGACAACAGGCCGAAAGTGGCCCGAAGCTATAGTGGGCCTCTAACAGGCCGAATGTCGGACATGGCCGAATATGACCCAAATCCTTCATGGGCATTTATGGGCCGAAAGTTTTGATGGCCTGTAAATGGGCCCAAATGAAGCCGGACCTTTAACAGGACGGAAATACATCAGGCCGTAATTCGGCCCAATTACTTAGCGGACTGTTAACGGGCCAGAAGTGACCATGGGCCGCGTTGATGACAAGTTTAGGACAGGCCGTTGACGGGCCGACTTGATAGAGAATGCTGGGCCTTTAGCTGGGCCGACCCATTATGGTCTGTAGAATCTTGTGGGCCTTTAGCTGGGCCGGCCCATTGTGGTCCACAAAATCTTGTGGGCCTTTAGCTGGGCCGGCCCATTATGGTTAGCAAAATCGTGTGGGCCTTTAGCTGGGCCGGCCCATTATGGTCTGCTAAATTTTGTGGGCCTTTAGCTGGGCCGGCCAATTATGGTCCGCTAAATCTTATGGGCCTTCGGTTGGGCCGGCCCATTTAAACTTTGTGGGCCACTTTTGGGCCGGTCCACATGTCAACATATCATAGGCCCATCTCGACCGTTGGATGAGTGACACCTGTGCCAACGCGGAGCTGGCGCATGGATTCGTCAGCCAATGAGAATTTTACACGTGGAAAATCGGCATTGGTTGTGGCTGTTAACGGGTTATCGGATCCAAAATCCGACCCGATAGCTTAATGGCGTTCCGTTACGGTGGATGCCACTTGTCGGTCACCCTTGACGAAAGCACTTCTGTGACACGCGATTTATCGTCATGGAAGTGGACACTTCCGTGATGATAATTTTGGCAATGTCATGGAACACTTGTACGACATCACATGTATGACTATCTTGATTCTATCATAAATTTGTCATGGATGTACATGCATGACAAAAAACGCGACCTACTGTGACAAACACGTATCATCACGGAAGTGTATTTTTTTGTAGTGGTGGCTTGGTGTGCTAGGGAATACATATGGAGTGGAGGTAATTAATCTACCAAACCATAGGATACATTCACACATGCATAATTGACTTGGGATGATTCCAGAGGAAGCAAAAACTAGCTTTCTCTAATTCACGACAACAACTTACATCAAATGCATGTGAATTCGAGGAAGTCACTTATTCCATCCAAGCATGAGCTTCATGAACGGAACACGAAGGCATTGCTTACAAAGCTTCCAACACTAGCTTAATGTTCAACATGAATCATGGAGGAGATAAAATGCTGCTGATGGGCTTAACAACAACTCATCAGAATTTCCATATCACTGGAATTCCACCATTATGTGAACAAGGCGATAGCATTGGTCAGACCAAAGGATGTAATGGTGTATGCTCGAGGGATCAATCACGAGTAAGACAGCATTAAAAACATCATTGGTTCTGATTCGATTTGATGATAGCCCATACTCAAATCAAAGATTGGGTAAGATAATAGGTCCAACAACTGATCATGAGGACCAATTGATGAAGATATCATCTTTCTTCAACACACACACAGAAGATATCCCTTAGAGATGAACTAAGTTAAGCAAAGCTTTTACCTTCCAACTCTCCAAGTTGTTGTCTAGCTCAACCAACTAGCTCAGGGATATCCCACACCGATTCTTGGAGAAGGGGTGATTTATAAGAAAACCAACTTGATCACGAACCCAACATAGCGGTCAGGTGACAACCAGGTAATACTTCCAAGAAGATCTTCGGAAAATCATTAACCACCGATATGTCACTAAGCTCGAGAACAATCTTGCTTCTTTGGTAAGACGATATGATCAGATAAGCAAGGGTTGGCACTATCCTAACTCATTAATCGAAAAGTGCACCGTAAGTAAGGACTAGGTAGCACAATCTATCTTAGAATGATGACTCAATAACCAACACTCTAAGAATGAGAATATTGTCCATTTACTACCAAGCAACTAGTTGCTAGGAGTATTGATTTCACACATCACAGTTCACTTGTCGGTATTCCGGTTGCAACAACACGGAACCGAGGAGCGAATGACAATGGCGAGAAGTATCACTGCATCAAGAATTCATATGAGTTGGTGCAATTATCATGACATTCTTGACATAAGACTGTAATACTCCAGGTAGAACAGAACAGAAGCTAGATTGGCATTCTTATCTGTGGAATACAACTACTTTGACCCAATCCAGGGAATGGATAAGGTACTGGAGTTTGTTTCTCCTGGTCATTCCGGAATAGAATGGCTTGACGGACCATGAGAATAATGCGCTCCGGGAAACATGAATGCACACATAAACTTGACTATCCACTGATAGACAAGGATCGGAATACAACTACAAAAGAACAACTCAGAGGAACATATGGTTTTGTGAGTTGTGGATGCATAGATTAGCATGTCGAACGAGTTCAACATATTTCTTCCGGATAACCCATGCAAAAAGATAGAACTGGCAGAGTCACAATGTAGAATGGAGAACTCATCGAGAGCACTCTTGTTGTGATCTTTTGGTTCAAAGAACTTCTGCCATAAGAAGTTCATGGTATTTGGAAGAAGGAAATACCACGGACCTCGAGGATTATCACAAGGTTACTAATATCCTAAAGGTACGAGCAACACTCTCAACACGAGGTAAGTAGAGTGAATCTTGGGTTCAAGAACCCAGGAAAAGGATACCTACTAACTAATAACATCACGAGATGGTTCTGAGAATGGTGGCCAGAATCATCACACTGGGGATACAAAGCATTGCTAGATTACTAGGTGACTCCCTAAGACACCTAGGTTCATAATAATAGCTCCAACATATATGTCGAGGCAATAGAGTACCTCAACTCACCGATTAGTGTGGTTGAACTGGCCCAAAGGGACATCGGGAATGGAAAGAAGGGATTTGCAAATGCATCAGACTACTTAGAAACCTGGGATGACTCAGATAGCATAACGGCTGTAAATGCTCAAAAAGATTTGAGACATCCTATAAAATGGTGGCATAACCACCCAGAATCACAATATCAAGGTTCCGAGATCAACTGTCAACATACTAAAGTAGTAGAAACTGAACTGAGGCTTGGAACCAATAATACTATAAGAGTCTATGGATTAGTAACACATGAACCTGATAGAAAGAAGAGAAGCCTAGTTCTTAATCCCCATACAAGAGAAGAGGATGACTCGGATCAGAAGGGCGTAAGGTAAAGGAGTAAAAAGAGCCTTACGTTCCCATCCACAATCAATTCCCTTACATAACTAAAGAATTTCTAGACTCAACTTTGACCGGTTTGGCTTGGTAATCCTACAGGCAGTCAGGCTCTGATACCAACGCTGTCAGGACCTCGATTCTAAGTCACACTGATCTAGCCTGTAACACCTCATATCACTTTGCGGCCTCATGCACGGTATTCCCACGGGTGTCGCATTACCATAGCCTGGGACCATTTGCGCCTTTTGGCTCACGTATATGATAGCATCGCTAGCATTCATATGACAAAGAACCCGGGCCGACATGACTAGTCGTGAACCCAAAGTGGCACTAACTTACGGGGACAAGCATACATGAATCAACCTCGAGCATGTCGGTCAACAGCGTATGAATCCGGGCTATAGCAGTTGGGCTAATAGGACTCCGGGAACCCGGGCTGCAACAGGCTAATAGATTTTCCGGATGTCTCCGCATGACATTTCCCCGAAGGACAGACACAGTAACAAAGTGAATCACATGCCGGCCAGTCTAAGTGTTCTGGAGTAGTAGTGCTGAGCTAGCAGGAATCCGGTAAACTGGGCTGTAGCAGAGCACCATGGCTCAGTGGAAGCACTAGACTACATTTCCCCGTAAGAGAGGCTACCAAGGATAAACAACTAGGTTGTCAGATCCCACACATACCAAGCATTTCAATCATACACACAATATGCCCGATATGTGTAAATACAACATGGCATCACAACAAAACTCTACAACTCAAAGTATTTATCATTAGGCTTCGAGGAGCCAAGTATTACAAACATGGGTCTCATGACCCAACATACAGAGCATACAAGCAACAAGCACAAGCGGAAGCTTAACTTGTTTGAGTACAAACAACTATAAAAAGAAAAAGGTTGAGAAGCCTGACTGTCTACAAGACCCTGCCGAGGGCACCAGATCGTAGCTGGGGTAACAAGCTAAACGTCGACGTCCACGTAGAACTACTAGCGAGACTGAAGTCTCTCTGCAAAAACATAAATTAAGCAAACGTGAGTACAAATGTACCCAACAAGACTTACATCACAACTAGCTATATATGCATCGGTATCAACAAAAGGGATGGTGGGGTTTAACTACAGCAAGCCATCTTTGACTCAGTGGCTGACCTGAACTACTACTACAAGTAACTCTTTTGAGGTGGCGCACATGAGTCCACATATTCACCAATCAATACACTACTATGGATCGGCTCCCGTCTCCCTTCGAGAACGCCATCCATAGCACTCACGCTTATCTTGCGCATTTTAGAGTATCCACTTTCACTTGTCTATGAACTGTACAGGCAACCAAGAAGTCCTTTACCGCGGACAAGGCTATTCGAATAGATCATTTATAACCCTGCAGGGGTGTACTTATTCATACACGCTCTCGCCACTTACCACCATGTACACGTCGTGTATCTCGGCAACCTTCAAGTGGAAGCCTGGCGAGGGAGTCGGCCACGACCTGACTAACCACACAAGTCTCTAGTCCAGGTTTATTGCCTATTCGGGTTCCATCCGCGAGGAGATCCGGCTAGAGTTTCACTCACAACCCCAAACGATGTGTGCAGGGTTCCCGAGACACCAAACGGGCGCCCGGTACACCATGCCACGGTGTATCTACTGCATCATAGCCCACCCCTAGGGTCAGCGCTACGCACGGCCTCCAACACATAGCCTACAAACACTGGAAACTAGTTGCAACTCCTGGACAGAGGACAAGGGCGGTTAATAAGTCGAGAGGGTCAATTAAGGATCCCAATGAGTGGTAGTAGCTGTTCATGGATCACAAACACAGAACTCAGTTCCTGAGGACGGTTTCAATGAGATAACCCACCATGTACTCCTACATGGCCTCTCAGCGCTACCTTTACCAAATCATGTTCACACACTTAGCTCACACACAATAGGACATGTTCATCACCATTCCAATTCATCCCCGATGAATCAGACCTGACTCAACTCTAAGCAGTAGCAGGCATGACAAACAAGATGAATGAGTAGGCACATCAGGGCTCAAACAACTCCTACGCATGCTAGAGGGTTTCATCTATTTACTGTGGCAATGACAGGTCATGCAGAGGAAAAGGGGTTCAACTACCGCAGCATGTAACAGATGAATCGTTGTTGTCCTAATGCAGTAAAAGAGAGCAGGAGTGAGAGAGTGGGATTGTATCAGAATGAACAAGGGGGTTTTGCTTGCCTGATGGAGTGGTAGTAGGATACTGCCCTTCAGTCGGATATTCGTGGGTATCCTCGGAGGCAGAACATACCACGAGAGACACATCGGAACACAATCATCACATGGCAATATGAAACAATATGATGCATTCTATGACATGGCAATATGGGTCTGTTTTGGCTAATGCATTCTAAAATAGGTTGGTTTGAGTCCATTTGAATCAAAGATTCAAATGAAAGCCCATGATATGAAGTCATATTAATGCATTAGCTTGTTTCACTTAAACAGCAAGGTTAAAGTGTTCTAACATGCATGCAACCATTACAGATGGAAAGATTGGTTTTTTCTGATCAATTTTCATATATAAATATTTGCATTTGGAGTTACAGATCAATTTCTATGAATTTTTGAAGTTGATAACATTTTCTGGAATTTCCTGTATAAGAATAAATCCAGTAAATGATTTATTGCATCAGCATTGCGTCAGGGTGATGTCAACAGTCAACGGGGACGGTCCAGGTCAAACCTGACAAGTGGGTCCCGTGTGTGAGTGTCATTAGACTAACTAATTTTAGTTAGTCCTAATCCTAGGTTAATTAGCAAGAGAGGGCCCGCGTGTCAGTGGCTCATCTAATTAGCTAAGTTAATTAACACTAACTAAACCTAACACTAATTAAACAGTCGCCTAGGCCCACACGTCAGGGGAGGTCAAACCCCTGGTCTGTAGGGTCAAACCCGCCGGTGACTCGACGCCGACGAGGCCAGACGCGGCGGAGGTTCTCGGAATTGCTCCTCCGGCGACCAAATTAACGGCGGAGCCCATCTAAGAGTAGTTGGAGCTCGCGCGCATCGAGTGGTGGTAGTGGGAGGTGCTGGGTTGGCCGGAAACAATGGCAACGACCACTTGGGCGGTGGCCGGAGTTCGGCCGTTGCTCAAAATGGCGTTACAGGCTACACTAGGAGCAGCGGGTGGCCGTGCTCGACTCGTGGGGATGTACTGAGTGCAGTGGTGAGCTCGGGTGCAAGCTTGCACAGCCGTGGCCACGGTGGCGACATGGCCGGCGGCGAGGAGCTATCGGCTCCGATGACCATGGTGGTTAGAAGGCGTGGACGAGCACAGGGAGAGAGGGGAAAAGGGCATGGGCTCACGGCGATTCCGGAAGAGGCAACGGTGAGGCTGGGGAGGGGCTGGAGCTCGCGAATCCCCGGTGAGATCACCGGCGGCCAGAGGTTGAAGACGAGGTTGGGAATGTCATTGTAGGTCTTCCGGCGAGGCGTGTCTCGGTGGGGAGGAGGAGGGGGTCGCGGCAGAGCTTCTGAGCGCATCGGCTAGGCGTGGGGTCGCCGGTGGCCGCAGTGGTGGTCGTCGGCGCTCTCGGGTGCTCGTGGTTGATCGCGGGAGAGAGAGAGAGAAGGGGAGGAGGAGGGGGTCCAGAGTAAGAGGGGGGGTCCAGGGGGCTGCGTGGCGCTCGGGGACGACTCCAGCAGCGGCAAGCAGGCAGGAGGTGGCCGTGCGCGTGCCGGCGTGCGGTGGCCACGTGCCTCGGTCCTTATGGAAGAGGAAGGAGAACACACGGGATCCCCTAGTGGGTTGGGCTGCCAACTGGGCCGGCCAGGTGGGCTTTGGTGGGTCTCTGCTCTTTTCCTTTTTCTTTCTCTTTTCTAATTCTGACATTCGTTTCTGGACTTAATAAAAATGGCTAGGCACTTTCAAAAATCATGCAACTAATTGAGGTCATTGTTTGGAATATTTCCAACAGTAAACATTTCAGTTTGTGATTATTTGGACATTTAAAATATTTTATAACATTTAAATGCCCAAATGCAAATAGAGTATGATTTAATTCAGAGCCCAAATATGTCATGGAAAAATGTCCATCACCTCTGGTTACTGTTTCCTGCCTTTTCCAAAAATGATGAACATTTTTGAAAGCTATTTGGATTTACTGAAAATATTTTAGTTGAACCAAGTGAATTCCTTTGATGCTAGGGTTTAGGCAATCCCCATTTCAAGTTTCTTTCAAACTTAAACATGATGCACACATGAAGCTAGCCTAGTGCAATGCCAGAAGCTAGGGATGTGACAAATGGATTTTTCCAAAACTTGGTGGAGAGAGTTGATATAGATAGGATAATACTTAGGAATATTTTCAGCCATAATGGAGCAAGATAAAATATACTTGCTTCACAAACTGAAAATTTGGACAGAATCAAAGAATTGCTCCTATGCTCACATAGTTCAATGGAATAAACTAAGTTTGGGTGGAGGCTAATGATTTGAGATAATTGAGAATATGGAAAAGTTTCATCCCATTTGGAAACTCTATGAAGGTACTTCCTTCACAAGCATGCCATCTGGTCAGAAACTTTGAAAAATTGCACAGGGAGCTAGGATGACTGGATTGAGCTCATATTTGGTATCCATGGGTGATTTATCAAGGTTAATCACCCTGCCAAATTGCAGCTCAATTGGAATTAGGAATAAAGCATTTCCTTTGCAAAAATTTCAAAGAGGGCAGAAACTTGCATTGGATCATGTGCTCAAATTATGGTCTTTGCAGCATGGGTTTGGATGGAAATGGTGAAGATATAGCAATTACAAACTCCACAAATTCTTTGGGAATTTTCCTTGCTATAAAAATGGTAGCTCCTCTGGAAAATGGCAGAAATGCAATATTGGCTTAAAATAGGAAAATGCAATTTTCCTTATTTAATTATGGCCAATATCTTGCATATTTTGCATATCCAAGGATTAGAAGGATAGGAGGGTCTCTAGGAACAGATGGGATGATCAACAGATCAAGGAAAATGATGGCTCCTTTGTAATCACAACAGCCACATTCAAATTCCAAAAATTTGGAATTAGGGTTTGAGAGGATTTGAGATGATTCAAAAGAGATCTTGCCCACTGACAAAGACATGAGCAAGCTTTTGAAAGGTTGGAAATGACAAGAATTCTCAGAGTCATCCAACAAACTCAGGAGAAAGATTTTGAAAATGAGTTCCATGAAGGAATAACAGCTCAAAAATTGATAACCCAATTTTGGGGCTGCTACAAACCTTCCCCCCTTAAAAAGAATCTCGTCCTCGAGATTCCTAGGGTTACAACACAATTGCAAAGATAACTACTCCAGGGAAAACCTCAGGGTAAATTTTAACCCTTTGGTCGGATTCGAACGAGTTGGGGCACCGATAATTGGTGCACCTAGGGAGATATATGGGCAAACACGGTTATATCCACGACTAGGGCCATTCAAGAGCAAACTCTCGAAAAATTTGCTAGATGCACCCCAGTGAACAGTGGATTCACCTGCTGACACGTGGGTCCAGGGCCCACTAGCAGCCTCCTTCTTCTACCTCTGTCCAACTGCTTCTTCTATGCTGCTGCTTAGCATGCGGCTTGGCGCAGCGCGCATCTAGCTCCTAGTGTGATGAGGACCCTAGTGCCGTAGTGCGTGGCGTGCATGACACCGGTGCAGGGAGCACTCACATCGTGGGCCAGCACCTTGTCGGCACTTCTGGTGGATTCGCCTCCTGGATGCCGGTGATCGGGCGACGGGCGGTTCTCCTGGACCTCGCTCACCGTACATCGGGGTTGGGCTATAAAAGACGGCAGCGCGGCTCTCCTCCAATGCACCAACACAATGCCTCTCTACTACCTCTTCGTTTTGGGGTGAGATCAAGCCGAGCTCCTTCGGTGAGGAGGGGTTCTTGGCGGTGCTACGGTTGTTCCTCACGGCGTTGCTGGGTACGCTAATCGGCTCGTCGATCCTCCTGCTGATACTCATCAGGAATGATTGGCCTCGGGACAATGCGTGACTAGGTACGGTGGCTCGAGATGCGGGAGAAGACGGTGCACTGCGTGGTCCTCTGCCACACTTGATCCTCCGTCGCTTTGTGCTGGCGGAGTAATCGCGTGCTGCGGTGGAACGGCGGTGGCGACTCGGCTGCATCATGCAAGGCCGTGACGGTGGGGTGGTGAGGTTCAGATGTGGGTGAGGTGGCTGCGCCAGCTCAGGATTCAGACTAGGGCACGGGAAAAATTTCGCGGATAGCTCCAGGAAATGTAGATGTCGAGGTAGAATCGGAGTTGAAATCTGTATCGGGGTAGATGTACTGGATCGAGTGAAATAAAGTTGGCAGTGTTCCTTCAGAAGTGAAATCGGGAAAAAGAATTAGAGACGAGGAACTGCCAGACGGAAATGCCTCTGTGAGGCTCTAGGTTTAGATATCCGGCACACGAGGTATGCACAGATAGAGATGGATACGTGACTTTGCATTCCCCCGAGTACTGCCCGAACATACTCGTGGGTGAACCGGGTATGCGTGCAGTATGCAATACAAACAAACTAACAAACATACCGATGCAACAAACATGCAATGCAAACACAGCAGAAAATCATTCTAAGGTGTTTTAATGCTAGCGGGTATATGTAATCTTGGCATACATATACCTACACAAGCGCGCATTTTAATAGAGACTCGGGACGAGCCAATGTTGTTTTTAGTGTATGTGTCGTACTGATTAAAATCTTGTTAGCAACACATTGGCAACCCTGTCAAACATCTCTGCTTGATAGAGAGACAAACAAAAACAAGCACGAAAACAAACATAGAACACATCATACATATTACAACAATGCAAGCATACAACAAAGCACGAACGCTCTACGCGCTAAACGAAACTACTCACTCTGGGATACATAGTTCTATCCTCCTATCGAGGATGAACAGACTGACTGACCTACTCGCAGATTCATCTCACTGCGCGGCTGAGGTCATGCAGAGGACTGGCCTTGCTGGGGCTCTCCGCGAGGACAAAGACTAAGCCAATCTCCATCTTCATCGTCTGACAGCACTATGGGTTGGGCTTCTACTGCTGGAGGTGTGGCTGAAATTGATCCAAGCAAATGCTGCTGGTGGATCCAAAAAAGAGCCTTGTCGAGGGTGACAATGTTTGGCCTGGGCCACAATACAGGCTGAGAGGGTAGCACTGGTTCGGATGGCATGGGGTGAATGGCTTGAGATGTGAATTTACGAGCCTCACGATAAGCTTCCTTGACCACTCGTAACTCATCATTGTACAGGGTTCTAAATTCGGCAAGCATCTTTGAAATCATCATCCCCTGGGCAGTGATATATTGCACCAAGAGAGCGATTGCGGGGTCATCTCCTTGGATAGCGGGAGAAGGCTGCATTCCCGCTTCTGCCACAATGGGGAAAAAGCAGAACTCCCGCCTCGTTGGCACATGCGGGAACTTGGTTCAGAGGTATAGGATGGCCTCCACAGCAGCGGCCTGAATGGCTAAATCAGTGGTAGGCATGGATCTACCCTGAAAAACCAACGGCTGGCCATCTACTGCAAGGCCTAGGCTGATGTGCACTCTTGCAACAAAGCGATGAAGGTGAGGGACGGGTGTCGACTGGAACACCAGGTAATCTGGGCTAGCATTGCAGCCAAAGGCTTTAGTGAGCATCTCGGTAAGAAGGGGTGGAAAGCCAGGGTGGTTGACGACAAAGGTGCGGGTGTGAAACTTGGGAGCTTTGAAGCTGCTAGTCATGGCTGGGGAGCTACTAGCTAGGCTTCTCTGCAGGGACATGGGTGAACGAGGGGAGCGCGAAACGTCTAGCGGAAAAGGGGGATTTTATAGGCAGCTATGCGGGACATGCCCGCATGGCGTGGCCCCTTTCCCTTAATGGTGAAGGGAAGGCGGTGCGGCTGACCAAAAAGGATAGGGTTGCTATTCATTCCATGGATAACTAGGCGGGGACAGCGGGGTGAGGACGTGTCGGTCCCGACTGCGCCACCTGTTGATTAACAGTGGCCATGCCGGATGCTAGGGATGGGTCAAATCCCTTAGGGTCATTACGGTTTAATGGTAACGGTGATCTAATGCTATGATAACCTATGCCAGCCTAGCTGCTCTGATACCATCTCCTGTGACACCCCGATCCGCATGGAGCAGGGAGGCTTCGCACGTCAGCCCAGGATTATGCCAGACGCACGACAGGTCCATGATACAGCATTCCAGGTACAATAACATTCATCAACTACATGTGTATAAGATTACATCATTGATGAATACAATTATCTAGCATAGCCCTAAGGCTATTAAAAGGTAGCGGAAGTCTATTTAAATGGCGGCGGAAGTCTTGGTTTGGCAGCATCTCACTTAGGCTAGGCTCCACAACTCACGGGACTGGCAAGATTACGGCCTAGCACGACGGAACAAGCGAACAAGTTGGGTACGACCTACAAAACTGGCATGACACGCCAGGTCGGTACATTGAATGTACTTGCAAGACAACCAAATACATAACATCCAAAGAAACAGATGACAAAGCAAGAACCAAGCATATGCAATAGTCTACTTTAACACAACTTCTAAGCATGGCAATGATATTAACTAGAATCATAAATCAAACTAAGCATCAACATCATAGCATCTACTAGCATGGCATATCAAATTTACTCCTACCATATCAATAGCAAAGCATAACATATCAAAATATGGATGGCATCATGAAACTATGCTTAAAATAAACTACCAGTTACCTCCCGTGAAGGCATGACGTATTAACCTTATGCAACACCACTTAATCTGCCACGGCTCCTCGGAGCACACGCATGACTTACCGAGACCTCGTCTCGGGGTCATATCAACACCTCATCGTGACTTCTCACGATTATCTCATAGTCCAAGTCATCACATGATTTACCACATTTTAATTATCACACAAGTTATTAGCAGGTTTATCCTCCATTTCAACCAAGATCCGATAGTGTGACCTACTACGAACTTTTGCCCATGACCAAGACGCGGCTATCAATAGATTGAATATACTCTCTGCAAAGGTAGCACACTTTACCCACACCACGGAACCCTGGCCTCGCACTCCCATACGTGCGGACCACGGTGTTCCGACAAAACCGAGCTACTGCCATGACACTCTCCCGGCCACTCCGACCAATACCCCCTTGGGGTTCGGTCCTGGGTGGCCCCATGTCTACCAAAGACACCAATGGCCAACGTCATGGCAAAACAGTCCCAAACGGGACAAGGTACCATAAAAACAAAAACGAGCACACAAGGTTATGTCCACCTACCTGATCAGGGTAGCGTGTTCCCATAACCTTCCCTCACGGGAGGCACCGGTGAGAGGCATGACAATAGACCCTGCCAGGACCTTCCCATAAGGTAAATGTGGTTGCACAGGAGAAAGCTCGACTTGGGTGGCACTATGATATCCCAGTGATGACGGGGGAGGTTTGTTATTAAGTAATATTATTAACTTCTCCATCATCAATCATCATGCGAGCATTATTAACAAGAATGCAATAACTAACATGCAACATACCGATGCAGTAACAAAACATCAAGCATTTCAAAAGAACAGTGATAGCATGCGAAACATGGCAATACCAAGTACTAGCAAACTTATTAGTGCAATAGAATTATCATAACATCGATACTACTAACATGAAACTAAACTGGGCAGAGGCATGATATTATTAGTAGCAACAGTAAACTAGCATGTCAACCTATTTCATGAACGCATAAGCATGCAAGACAGATAACAAAACATATAGCACGACTAAAATAATAGGAGACGGAACAGACAAGAAACTACTGCAACTAAACACACACACGAGGTGCAAGCAAAGTCAACATGCAAGTTCGGGGCTCAAGATAATTGGTTGGCTTGCCTGGGGTCGACAAATACTCCGGAAAAAGTGCGGAACGATCGCAGAAAGATTTGCCAGAAACAGTTCTCTCTCGGAGGGGGCCTGTTTACGTGCAAGGGCAAAGTGGTCATTTTCACTGTGTGAAAACATAATAAAAATGATACCAACAGAAAGAGTTCGACGAGACGAAGACGTGAGCGTTGGTTTCACCTCAATCGGAGTTACGGTTGCGGAGTTATAAAGTGATGAAAATCAGGGACTTTTTTGCAAAAAGAATATCCACATACGGGTCCCTGAGTGGATAAGTCAGAGGCGCAAAATTAGAAATACGCTTTATGATTAAGAAAACGCATTCTGCGCTGAAACAGAGGGCAATACGCTTTCAATAAAAGAAAACATACTTTGAGCTGAAGCAGAGAGAAAATACGCTTTCGTTGGATGAAATTGTGCACGGGCAGAAGCCGTGTCCACTTATCCACGTCAGCAGGGCGCTGGGCCACTAGCGCGTGGGGCCCAGGCGCAGGGGAAGGGGGTCGGGCGCTCGTCTTCTTCCTCCCTGTGTTCTTCGCGTGGAACAGAGGAGGACCAGGCGAGGCAGAGGCGAGCTTCAGGCGAGGGGGCCGGCCGACTCCGGTCGTCTCCGGCCGTGGCGCGGTAGCTAGGCGTGGCCCGCCGCATCCATTCAGAGGAAGGGCGGCTGCTGGGGAGGCGCGGGGAGGAGATCGCCACCGGAAAGGAGAGCGACCGCGGCGGCACTGGATCTTGGGGGCGGAGGCTTTAGGTACTCCGGTGACGAGGTGAGGGTCTGGGGAGGATCACCGGAGCATGGGAAAGATGTGGGTGCGGTCAGGGAGTGGAGGGGTGGCTCTGGTCGCTTCAATTTAGCAGGACCAAGGAGGCGTCCATGACGGCAATGGCGGGCGAGAGGAGGCTCGGAAGCTCAGGGGAGAGGCTTGGGAGGGGTTGAGGACCGCAATGAACCTCCAGGCGTGCTTAAATAGCCGCAGGGAGAGCTCTAGAGGGAGGGGTGAGGCGACACGCGGCGCGGCTACGTGTCCGAGCGCCGGCGATACGCACATGCGGCCATGGGTCACGGGGAGCGGCGGGAAGGCGACGAGGGGATGCGGACGAGTGCCAGGGGGTCACGGAGACGAGGGATGCTCGCGGACGAGAGGTAGAAGTGGACAAGAGGCGAGGAAACGACGGTGCGTGTGTTCGGTGATGGCCACGGCTCAACGAGGAAGCAAACGAAGGGGGAAACGGATCAAGGCGCACGGCGAAGATGAGGCTGAGCTATGTGACATGATTGGACAAACCAGGACCGGCCGGAGCAAGGGTGCCGACAAGAACAGTGGCTAGACCACCGATTTGGCCTGCATTGCCCCGTGCTCACCACGCGCACTGGTGCAAACGGCGCACTCCGAGCGGTCAAATCATGTCTGGGAAATGGACCTTGCTACCCTTAGTTCAAAGGCGGTAACAACTTGTTCCAGGGGGCAAGAAGGGATCTGCAGGCTGATCCAAAACATTGCTGCAGCAAGGTGTTTGTGCTGCGGGGAGACAATCACAGGAAGAGGAAAAGGCTGAGCTTTGGCATGGTGTGATCATACATTAAAATGATTACTTCTGCAAATTATTAGCTCATAAGGATGAATAAAAATGATAGTTGATGTACAATGCACCACCATGGACAGAATTAGAGATTAGGATGATGCACTCACATAGTTGATTAGATAGAGCTAGAATTATGCATGGCCCAATTATTTGATGATATGAATAGTACCAAAGAGTTTCATTCCATTTGGATGAACCAAAATAGCACTTGCTTCACAAAGCATCTCTCTGGACAGAATTTTGGAAAATTTGCACACGGAAAATTGGGTAATGGATTGAGCCAAAACTTGGTGGAGAGAGTTTATATAGATATTATAAGACTTAGGAATATTTTCATTCATAATGGAGCAAGATAAATTATACTTGCTTCACAAACTGAAAATTTGGACAGAATCAAAGAATTGCTCCTGTGCTCACATAGTTCAATGGAATGAACTGAATTTAGGTGGAGGCTAATTATTTGAGATACTTGAGAATATGGAAAAGTTTCATCCCATTCGGAAACCCTATGAAGGTACTTCCTTCACAAGCATGCCATCTGGTCAGAAATTTTGAAAAATTGCACAGGGATCTAGGATTAATATATTGATCTCATCTTTGGTATCCTCGGGTGAATTATCAAGGTTAATAACCCTGCCAAATTTCAGCTCAATTGGAATTAGGAATAAAGCACTTCCTTTGCAAAAATTTCAGAGAGGGCAGAAACTTGCATTGGATCATGTGCTGAAATTATGATCTTTGGAGCATGGGTTTGGATGGAAATGGTGAAGATCTAGCAATTAAAAACTCCACAAATTCTTTGGGAATTTTCCTTTCTATAAAAATGGTAGCTCCTTTAGAAAATGGCAGAAATGCAATATTGGCTTAAAATAGGAAAAGGCAAGTTTCTTTATTTAATTATGGCCAATATCTTTGCCAGAGCTTGGATTTGGCATAAATATCAACTCCACCAATTCTCATGAATTTAGGAGATGGCTAGCTATGCCTTTGGATTTTATTCCTCAAAAAGGCAAGAAAATGAATAAATCATAATTCAAAAATATTGCATAAGACTTAGCAATATTTTTGCATATCCAAGGATTAGAAGGATAGGAGGGTCTCTGGGAACAAATGGGATGATCAACAGATCAAGGAAAATGATTGCTCCTTTGTAATCACAACGGCCACATTCAAATTCCAAAAATTTGCAATTAGGGTTTGAGAGGATTTGAGATGATTCAAAAGAGGTCTTGCCCACTGACAAAGACATGAGCAAGGTTTTGAAAGGTTGGGAATGACAAGAATTCTCAGAGTCATCCAACAAACTCAGGAGAAAGATTTTGAAAATGAGTGCCAGGAAGGAATAACAACTCAAACATTGATAACCCAATTTTGGGGCTGTTACATGCATCTAGAGTATTAAGTTCACAAGAACGGAGTAACACATTAGGCAAGATGACATGATGTAGAGGGATAAACTCAAGCAATATGATATAAACTCCATTTTTTATCCTCGATGGCAACAATACAATACGTGACTTGCTGCCCCTACTGTCACTGGGAAAGGACACCGCAATATTGAACCCAAAGCTAAGCACTTCTCCCATTGCAAGAAAGATCAATCTAGTAGGCCAAACCAAACTGACAATTCGAAGAAATTTTCAAAGATATCAAACCATGCATATAAGAATTCAGAGAAGAATCAAGTATTGTTCATTGATAATCTTGATCATAAACCCACAATTCATCGGATCTCGGCAAACACACCGCAAAAAGTATTACATCGAATAGATCTCCAAGAACATCAAGGAGAACTTTGTGTTGAGAACCAAAGTGAGAGAAGAAGCCATCTAGCTAATAACTATGGACCCGAAGGTGTGTGGTAAACTACTCACACATCATCAGAGAGGCTATGGTGTTTATGTAGAAGCCCTCCATGATCGAATCACCCTCAGGCAGATCGCTAAAAAAGGTCCCCAGATGGGATCTCACGGGTACAGAAGGTTGTGGCGGTGGAAAAGTGGTTTCGTGGCTCCCCGGGATGTTTTCAGGGT
The DNA here is from genome assembly GCF_003073215.2 of Triticum urartu. Lineage (NCBI taxonomy): Eukaryota > Viridiplantae > Streptophyta > Magnoliopsida > Poales > Poaceae > Triticum > Triticum urartu. The sequence goes on from NC_053028.1 coordinate 574,025,013, forward strand.
ATAAGAGTATATATAGGAGAAAGAAGTAGGTCGGTGGAGCTACGAGGGTCCCACGAGGGTGGGGGCGCGCCTACCCCTGGGCACGCCACCCTACCTCGTGGTCGCCTCGTTGCTTCCTTGACCTCCAGTCCAAGTCTCCTGGATTGCGTTTGTTCCAAAAAATATCCTCACGAAGGTTTCGTCCCGTTTGGATTCTATTTGATATCCCTTTTCTGCGAAACACTGAAATAGGCAAAAAAACAACAATTTGCATTGGGCCTTCGGTTAATAGGTTAGTCCCAAAAATAATATAAAAGTGCATATTAAAGCCCATTAAACATCCAAAACAGATAATATAATAGCATGGAACAATAAAAAATTATAGATACGTTGGAGACGCATCAATGACGTTGGTGATGATTTCCCCCTCCCAGAGGGATGTTTCCCCTGTAGAACAGCTCCGCCGGAGCCCTAGATTGGTTCCGCCTCAAGACGGCGGCGCTTCGTCCCGAAAACTTCCTTCTTATTTTTTCCAGGGAGAAAGACTTCATATAGCAAAAGATGGGCACCGTAGGCCTGCTAGGGGGCCCACGAGGCAGGGGGCGCGCCCCCACCCTCATGGACAGGGTGTGGCCCCCCTCTGGTGCTTTCTTCGCCCAATATTTTTTATATATTCCAAAACTGACTTTCGTGGAGTTTCAGGACTTTTGGAGTTGTGCAGAATAGGTATCTAATGTTTGCTCCTTTTCCAGCCCAGAATTCCAGCTGCCGGCATTCTCCCTCTTCATGTAAACCTTGTAAAATAAGAGAGAAAAGGCATAAGTATTGTGACATAATGTGTAATAATAGCCCATAATGCAATAAATATGGATATAAAAGCATGATGCAAAATGGACGTATCAACTCCCCAAGCTTAGACCTCGCTTGTCCTTAAGCGGAAGCCGATAACGAAAAATATGTCCACATGTTTAGAGACAGAGGTGTCGATAAAATAAAATACGGACATGAGGGCATCACGATCATTCTTATGACAACAATATATATATATATTGTCATATGATTTCTTATGCTAAAGTAACAATCTATTCACAATGTCAAGTATGAATTAGAAAACTTCATTGAAGACTAACAAACTATGATCTCAGTCATTGAAACAATTGCAATTTATCATAACATCAGAAAGATTCAATATAAGAGCTTTTCAGCAAGTCCTCATACTCAACTACCATTTAGTCTTTCACAATTGCTAACACTCATGCAATACTTATGGGTATGGAGTTTTAATCGGACACAGAGAAAGATAGGGGCTTATATTGTTGCCTCCCAACCTTTTACCTCAAGGGTAATGTCAACAATAATAGTTTATCATAACTTACATCCAATTGGATATATATATATATATCAGGATCTTTCCAACACGATGTTCTTGCCAAAGGATAAAGTGTAAAAAGGAAAGGTGAAGATCACCATGACTCTTGTAGAAGACATGAGAAAAATAAATAAAAGGCAGGCCCTTCGCAGAGGGAAGCAGAGGTTGTCATGTGCTTTTATGGTTGGATGCACAAAATCTTAATGCGAAAGAACGTCACTTTATATTGCCACTTGTGATAGGGACCTTTATTATGCAGTCCATCGCTTTTATTTCTTCCATATCACAATAGATCATACATATTTAGAGAGAAATTTTTATTGCATGCAACAATGACAACTTACTTGAAGGATCTTACTCAATCCATAGGTAGGTATGATGGATACTCATGGAAAAACTGGGTTTAAGGATATTCAGAAGAACAAGTAGTATCTCTACTTGGTGCAAGGAATTTGGCTAGCATGAGGGGAAAGGCAAGCTCAACATGTTGGATGATCCATGACAATATACTTTATTCCGAATATAAGAAAACATAACTCATTACGTTGTCTTCCTTGTCCAACAACAACTTTTTAGCATGTCATATTTAATGAGTGCTCACAATCATAAAAGATGTCCAAGATAGTATATTTATATGTGAAAACCTCTCTTTCTCTATTACTTCCTATTAATTGCAACGATGACCAAAACTATGTTTGTCAACTCTCAACAACTTTTATTCATCATACTCTTTTATATGTAAAGTCATTACTCTCCATAAGATCAATATGATCTCTTTAATTCTTTTTGTTCTTTCTTTTATTCCCTCAAGATCATAGCAAGATAATCAATTCCTTGACTCAAAATTAATCTTTATTATATATAGATCACGGACTCGATTACATAGAAGGATCATAAAGCATAACTCAAAACTATATCATATTAAAACTTTATTCTACTAGATCAAGATATTACCAAAAGGATCGAACTAAGAAAAACGGTAAAGATAGAAGTGTGATGGTCATATGATACCCGGGCACTCCCCCGAGCTTGGCAGTTGCCAAGGGGAGTGCCCATACCTGATACTTAGTTCTCCTTTGGTGGTGATGATGGAGTTGTTGATGATGTAGGCTTGTCGTCCAACATCGAGCGTAGGAGGTGCTCCCACTTACGAATAATGCCCTTGAGTGCGGTGATATGCCCTTGCAACAGAATATTTCCACGAGTTAGATACTTGTTCTGCACCCGAACTATTTCAGTCATCTTGAAAGCTTCAATTTCAGTAGGGGTAAGAAGATTGTAATGAGGTTGAAGGATGTCTTCTTCTTTGGCTGCAGGAGCTTGATCCTTCGTGGCCTTCTTTATCCTATCATCCTTGTTGATCTCCCCGGGTTATTCTCTCTTTAGCTCTATCTTCATTAGCCAAGCATCGTCGCCCTCATTGTTGGAGGAGGGGGACGACATGATGCCTGGCCTTGACAACTCTGACAAAAAACAACTCGAAACAAAAACAGGAGATATTCGCGTGGTATGAGGGTCAAAACCTTCGGGAGATTATCTAATGAATTTTTACCGACGAAAAGAAGTATCGCGCAAGAAATCGGAGTCCGGAGGGCACACGAGGTGCCCACGAGGCGGGGGGCGCACCCTCCACCCTCGTGGACGCCTCGTATCCTTCCCGGACTATTTCTTATTTTCCTATTTTCTTAAATAGTCCAAAACGGAAAAAATGCTATTAGCACTGTTTTGGAGCCGGTTTACTTACCGTACCACATACCTATTCCTTTTCGGAGTCTGAAACATTCTGGAAAGCGTCCCTTATATACTCCTCTGGTGTTACAGTGTCAATAACATTAGTTTCAACATTTATGGGATTACTTGAGATATAATGTTTGATTCTTTGACCGTTCACCACCCTCGGATTTGTGCCTTCGAAGTTGTTGATTTTTATGGCACCAGAATGATAGACCTCCTCGATAACGTAAGGACCTTCCCATTTAGAGAGTTTTCCTGCAAAAAAATCTTAAACAAGAGTTGTATAACATAACATAATCACTTACATTAAAGTCACATTTTTGTATCCTTTTATCATGCCATCTTTTAACTTTTTATTTAAACAGTTTGGCATTCTCATAGGTTTGGGTTCTCCACTCATCAAGTGAGCTAATGTCAAATAATCTCTTCTCACCGGCATGTTTGAAATCATAATTGAGCTCTTTAATGGCCCAATATGCCTTATGTTCTAGTTCAAGAGGTAAGTGACATGCTTTCCCATAAACCATTTTATGCGGAGACATACCCATAGGATTTTTATATGCAGTTCAATAGGCCCATAATGCATCATCAAGTTTCTTGGACCAATTCTTTCTAGATCTATTAACAGTCTTTTGCAAAATTAATTTAAGCTCTATATTACTTAGTTCTACTTGACCACTAGACTGTGGGTGGTATGGAGATGCAATTCTATGATTAACATCATACTTAGCAAGCATTTTATGAAAAGCACCATTAATAAAATGTGAACCACCATCAGTCATTAAGTATTTAGGGACTCCAAACCTCGGAAAAATAATTTCTTTAAGCATCTTAATAGAGGTGTTATGATCAGCACTACTAGTTGGAATAGCTTCTACCCACTTAGTAATGTAATCAATAGCAACTAAAATATGTGTATACCCATTAGAGGAAGGAAACGGTCCCATATAATAAAAGCCCCACACATCAAATGGTTCGATAACAAGTGAATAGTTCATAGGCATTTCTTGACGTCTACTAATATTACCAATTCTTTGACATTTATCACAAGACAAGACAAACTTACGAGCATCCTTGAAGAGAGTAGGCCAATAAAACCGGATTGAAATACCTTATGTGTAGTTCTGTCTCCAGCATGGTGTCCTCCATAAGCATCGGAGTGACACTTGTGTACGATCTGTTCCTGTTCATGCTCAGGTACACAACGTCTAATAACACCATCTACTCCTTCTTTATAAACGTGTGGGTCATCCCAGAAGTAATGTCTTAAATCATAGAAAAACTTTTTCTTTTGCTGATATGTGAAACTAGGTGGTATAAATTTAGCAACAATGTAATTAGCATAATCAACATACCATGGAGCAGTACGAGAAGAATTTATGACATGCAATTGTTCATCAGGAAAGCTATCATCTATAGGTAGTTGGTCATCAAGACATTTTCTAACCTAGACAGTTGTCTTCAACGGGGTTCTCAGCTCCCTTTCTATCAATAAGATGCAAATCAAATTCTTGTAGTAGGAGAAACCATCTAATAAGTCCAGGTTTAGCATCTTTCTTTTCCATAAGATATTTAATAGCAGCATGATCAGTGTGAACAGTAACTTTAGAATCAACAATATAAGGTCTGAACTTATCACAAGCAAATACAACTGCTAAAAATTCTTTTTCAGTGGTAGCATAATTTCTCTGGGCACTGTCTAGAGTTTTACTAGCATATTGGATAACATTTAATTTCTTATCAACTCTTTGTCCTAGAACAACACCTACAACATAATCACTAGAATCACACATAATTTCAAAGGGTAAATTCCAATCAGGTGGCTGAACAATAGGTGTAGAAATCAAGGCTTTCTTAAGTATTTCAAATGCTTCTACACAATCATCATCAAAGACAAAAGGAACATCTTTTTGTAGGAGATTAGTCAGAGGCCTAGAAATTTTTGAGAAGTCTTTAATGAACCTCCTATAAAAATCGGCATGACCAAGGAAACTTCTTATACCTTTAATGTCCTTAGGACATGACATCTTTTCAATAGCATCAACTTTAACTTTATCAACTTCAATACCTCTTTCAGAAATTTTATGCCCCAAGACAATACCTTCATTAACCATAAAGTGGCACTTCTCCCAATTCAAGAAAAGATTAGTTTCTTCACATCTCTGCAAAACTCGATCAAGGTTGCTTAAGCAATCATCAAAAGAGGTTCCATATATAGAGAAATCATCCATGAAAACCTCAACAATCTTTTCACAAAAGTCAGAGAATATAGCAGTCATACATCTTTGAAAGGTAGCAGGTGCATTGCATAAACCAAAAGGCATACGTCTATAAGCAAAGGTACCGAACGGGCAAGTATAGGTGGTCTTTTCTTGATCCTCTTTTGACACAGGTATTTGAGAGAAACCAGAATAACCGTCTAAAAAGCAAAAATGTGTCTGTTTAGATAATCTTTCTAGCATTTGATCAATAAAAGGTAAAGGATAATGATCCTTTGTAGTAGTTTATTTAATTTGCGTAAGTCAATTGCCATTCTATAACCTATAACAATTCTTTGTGGGATCAATTCATCTTTATCATTAGGAGCAACAGTAATGCCTCCCTTCTTAGGGACACAATGGACAGGACTTACCCACTGACTATCAGCAACGGGATAAATTATACCTACCTCTAGAAGCTTTAGTATTTCATTTCTTACCACTTCTTTCATCTTAGGATTTAACCGTCATTGGTGATCAACAACCGGTTTAGCATCCTTCTCCACTTTTATTTTGTGCTGGCAAAGAGTGGGACTAATGTAACGCCCCGAGACCGATGTGCCAGGTGTCCTCCAGTTATTCGCTGTTGTTGCCTTGTCATTGCTTGCATGTCATGCATCTCATATCATGTCATCATGTGCATTTCATTTGCATACATGTTCGTCTCTTGCATCCGAGCTTTTTCCCCGTTATCCGTTTTGCAATCCGGCGCTCCCATGTCATCCGGTGTCCCTTTCTACCTCTTTTCGTGTGCGGGTGTTAAACGTTCTCGGATTAGACCGAGACTTGTCATGCGGCCTTGGTCTACTACCGGTAGACCGCCTGTCAAGTTTCCTGCCATTTGGACTTCGTTTGATACTCCAACGATTAACCGAGGGATAGAAAAGGCCTCGTGTGTGTTGCAGCCCAACACCCCTCCAAAGTGGCCCAACACCCCACAAAAACCTCTTACATCACCTAGGCCGTTTGATCACGATCGCGTGGCCGCAAACCACACCTCCTTTGGAGCTTCCTAGCTCCCTCTACCTATATATATGTGGCCTCCCCTGAAAAATCTGCGCAGATCAAACCCTACCCTAACTTCCGTCCGTGCCGGCGGACATGTCCGTCCGCACCGGACGCGTCCACCGGCAACGTCGCTCCGGCCAATAGGAGCCCGCCACATCAGCTCCGCCGCTTCGCTCGACCACTCCCCTCGCGCCACCTCAGCCCCGCCTCCCTCTCTCTCCTCAGCGTGCCGCCGTGACCCGCGTGGCCCGAGGCAGGCCCGCCCGGGCCCGGAGCCGCCCGCCGCCGCACTCGCACGCCCGCGCAGCGCCTGGCTCCGCCCGAGCCACGCCTGAGCCACTGTGCCACGCCTCGCTGCCGCTGGCTGGCCGTGCCGCCCTGTCTCCTCCCGCGCCGTCGAGCCACCGCCGCGGGCACCTCGACGCCGGCGACCTCGTCGCCCGACCCCGCCAGCGCTGCCCCGCACCTCAACGCCGGCGCCACCTCGCCGTCCGGCCACCTCTCTCCCTCGACTCCGGCGCCCCCCGACGAACTTCGGCCGGCGAACCTCGGGATCTGCGCCCGACTGGATCTGGATCTGAGATTCGAGATGGTTGACTTTTTCCCCCGAAACCCTAGATTTTTTGCATACTTTGAGGCATCATAACTTCCTCATCGTGGCTCCGATTCGTGCATGTAGCATATCAAAATGTTCGTCTCGACGAGTACTCCATTTCTTCTCATTGCATCATTTTCATTTGAGGTCATCTTGATGCCCGAAATGCTGTTGGAAGAGACTATGTGATGATAGTTTCATATCTGTTTCAGCATTTGCTCATTTGTCATTTTTGCCATGATTAATGTGTGGATGCTATGATCCTAAGCTCTACATGTGTTTTGAAGTATGCCATGTTATATTTACAGGGGTGTATGCCATGTATTTTTGTGATCTTTGTGGTGACTAGCACAAGCATGCAAAGTAGCCTACTCATTGTGCTGATTTTAGAGACTTAGAAATATTCTAAGTCCTTGTCCTGTTATTATTTTTATGCCATGTGTTCATGTTGCTACCGAGAGATCTATGCCTCTTTTGGGCATGATCAGTAAGGATGTTTTGTAGATAATGTTGGGCTCAATCCATCCATGTATTTGTTTCCATTTATGGAGCACCCTAGCTTGAGTCAATCGAGCCCTACTTTTGCTATAAAATGTTCCTGGCAGATTGTTAACATGTTTAGCACTTTTGCCGAGCTTGTTGTAGTTGATCCATGCATGCTATGTTGTTGTTCTTGCCATGTATAGCTTCTATGCCATGTCTACTTACTGGGTGTATGCTTAGTTTGTCATGCCATGCTTTGTAGTGAGTGCATCGAGCTCGCAAACATGCCTACTTGATATCTGTTTTGCATGCTCCAGTTTTTCACTAAGTCTGAATCTGTTTTCGTTAATTGCTATGTTCACATGCTTGCAATTGTATTTTCTCATCCCTTTTGTCTTATGGTCAATAAGGGACTTTTGTTGTATGCTTTGAGTAGCTTCATGCCATGCTTTGCTTTGCCATGATATGTTCCTGTATCATGTAGTTATCAGGCTCTAAACATTGCTTCATGATGTTAAATTCCTGACTTGTTGTTATTTTCACTAAGTCTGTAACCTGTTATCTTTTGCACTTTTGCCATGATTGTTTGAGCCTGCTATTGATTGAATTAACCGTTGCTTAGTGTTCATATTTTGTTAAGCATCTTGATTGGATCCCTGCCATGTACTTTGTTGCTATGTTTGGGTGCAGTAGCTTAATTATATTGATGCATTTAGATGGCCATTTGCTGTTAATGGCAGACCGGTGCCATATTTGTTTTACTTGTCATTTCCAAACCGTGCATCCAATTCCGGTGATCTTTATATCGATTTCAACCGAAATCAACTCCTCTTTCCAGTGGCACTCTTGGATTTCCAAGTTGAGTCCAGGTCCAATCATTCTTTCCAAATCATGAATATGCATCACATATCGCTTCCCGCATACCATACCATGTTTGCATCATGTTGCTTGAGCATTGCACGTGGTTGATTGTGTCTCCCTTTGCTTGTTGTTCTTGCTTTGGGTAGAGCTGGGAGACGAGTTCGTGTTCGAGGATCCCGTTGAGTACATTTACGAGGATCAAGCTTTCGTCTTCTCGGAGATCTTTGCAGGCAAGATGACCATACCCTCGAAATCACTTCTATCTTTGCTTACTAGTTGCTCGCTCTTTTGCTATGCCTATGCTGCGATACCTACCACTTGCTTATCATGCCTCCCATTTTGTTACGCCAAGCCTCTAACCCACCTTGTCCTAGCAAACCGTTGTTTGGCTATGTTACCGCTTTGCTCAGCCCCTCTTATAGCGTTGTTAGTTGCAGGTGAAGATTGGAGCTTGTTCCATGTTTGGAACATGGTTATTTTGTTGGGATATCACAATATCTCTTATTTAATTAATGCATCTATATACTTGGTAAAGGGTGGAACGCTCGGCCTTATGCCTGGTGTTTTGTTCCACTCTAGTCGTCCTAGTTTCTGTCATATCGGTGTTATGTTCCTGGATTTTGCGTTCCTTACACGGTTGGGTTATAATGGGAACCCCTTGACAGTTCGCTTTGAATAAAACTCCTCCAGCAAGGCCCAACCTTGGTTTTACCATTCGCCACCTAGCCTTTTTTTCCTTGGGAGTCGCGCATCCCCAGGGTCATCTTTAACCCCCCGGGGCCAGTGCTTGTCTAAGTGTTGGTCCGAAATGGGCAGCCTGCGGGGCCACCTCGGGGAAACTTAAGGGCTGGTTTTACTTGTAGCTTGACCTATCCGGTGTTGCCCTGAGAACGAGATATGTGCAGCTCCCATCAGGATGTCGGCGCATCGGGCGGCTTTGCTGGATTTGTTTTACCATTGTCGAGGATGTCTTGTAACCGGGATGCCGAGTCTGATCGGATTGTCTTGGGAGAAGGAATATCCTTCATTGACCGTGAGAGCTTGTGATGGGCTAAGTTGGGACACCCCTGCAGGGTTATGAACTTTCGAAGGCCGTGCCCGCGGTTATGGGCAGATGGGAATTTGTTAATGTCTGGTTGTAGAAAACTTGATACTTTACTTAATTAAAATGCATCAACCGCGTGTGTAACCGTGATGGTCTCTTCTCGGCGGGGTCTGGGAAGTGAACACGGTGTTGGAGTAATGTTTGACGTAGGTTGTTCTAGGATCACTTCTTGATCATAGATTCTCGAACGTGCTTTGCCTTCTCTTCTCGCTCTCATTTGCGTATGTTTAGCCACCATACATGCTAGTCGCTTGCTGCAGCTCCACCTCATACCTTTTACCTACCCATAATCTTAAATAGTCTTGATCGCGAGGGTGTGAGATTGCTGAGTCCCCGTGACTCACAGATACTTCCAAAACCAGTTTGTAGGTGCCGTTGAACCATGCAGGTGACGCAACTAAGCTCAAGGAGGAGCTCGATGAAGACCGTGTTCGTTATGTTGTTCCGTTTCCAGTTGATCAGTAGTGGAGCCCAGTCGGGACAATCGGGGATCTGTGTAGCATTTGGGGTATTCTTCTTTTATTTTGGTTCCGTAGTCGGACCTTGAGTGTATTTGGATGATGTAATGCTTAATTCATGTAATTGTGTGAAGTGGCGAATTAAGCCAACTATGTGTCTTTTTCCCTTATGTATTACATGGGTTGTGTGAAGATTACCTCACTTGTGACATTGCTTTCAATGCGGTTATGCCTCTAAGTCATGCTTCGACACATGGGAGATATAGCCGCATCGAGGGCGTTACAACTTGGTAATCAGAGCCTTCCCCGACTTAGGAGCCCCCCTGCTTGATCGTATCGCTGGCGTTGTTGAGTCTAGAAAAATGTTTTGAGTCATTTAGGATTATATATATCGGAGAGTAGGATCCTTTTTACTCCTAAGTCCCTTCGTCGCTCTGGTGAGGCATCCTGACGTAGAGTTTTGACTCTTCTCTTCTCAAATTTCACTAAAAAAATTTTAGGATCACGCGGGTATCTTGGAATCGTTCCGATGGTTTTGTGACGAGAACATTGTTCTTGGTGCCTCCTGACATTTAGGGGCTGTGGCAGTGTCCCGGGGAGTTGAGCTCCGAGGTGTTGTCATCACAATTTTATCGTTGCAGTTCTGGAATACCTGAGTTTTCGCCGACATCAAAAACCTCTTTTATGTAGTTGTTGGTGAGATAACCTCGACGCCACCTAGTACTGGGGCGGGAGTTTGGGAGTATCGCCATAACTCGTATAACGGATGCTTTTCGAAGGTTGAGGTAAATGATTTCCGAAGGTTTCTTGGTTATGTGTTGAAGGATGGATACAACTGGATGTAGGATTTGTTAGTTTTGGGTGAGATATTATGCTTCCCCTGTATCCCCAACACCTGATTGCATAACCGGAAAGTTTCGGGAGTTTATAAGTGGGAATTCAAGTAGCTCTTAGGATATCTTTCCGATAGATGTATGATATGAAATTGGGGTTCGACGTCTAGTGGTCCGCCTATCCACGGTTGGTTTTACAGTGGTCTCGTTGGGTCTTAAAGAGTCCTTGGTTATGCTGACTCGGGGACGCTTCGTATGTCATGTGCACTGCCTTGTACATGATGGTGTTGTACGATCGAGCCCGTGTAGGCCCCACCACGAAAACTTCGGACGAAATCTCTATCATATGTTTGTTCCGGCTTATTTTGCAAGCCAATCCTTTGTTTTGTTTTGAGTTGTGGTATTCGAGTTACTTCAATGTCAAGTGTTGATTCCATACCTTCCCCAAATGGTGTTCTCATGTTCCTATGTGTATACTAATCCTTCTTGATCATCGAGATTGTCTTGTCAATTCTTTCCAACCGGTGTGATTTCTCTTCAAGTGGATCCAATCATTTCATCATCGGCAAGATCAACTCAAGTCTTCTCAATGATTGTTCGTTTCATCTGTCCCCAAGTTGCCTTTGTTTTCCCACCCACCCACTCCTTTTTTCTTCAAGGACTCAGAGTTCTTTATCACTATCCATTTTATTGGTGGAAGTCTCTCCATTCTTTCATGTTCTTACCCTGTGGTTCTCTTGAAGATGCTCTACTCGTTCATCATTCTCCATTCTTTTCTTCTCCAGTGGATCCAAATCAAGCTTTTGGTGTTGATCATATCCCTTTTCCTCGTTTCAAATACCTTCTCATGCTGGTGCACCTCTTAATCATTCACCTCCCGCTATACATTTGTTCCGGAGTGCCAAAGATAGCTCAGAAGATTCGTGTTTACACTCTGCAGTCATTCAAGATCTTTCGAGGATGTTGTCTCATTCAAGCCATTTAATTCAAGTGGCGCAATCTATCTTTTAAATCATTCAACGGTGTTTCTTTTGAGTGGGCCCTAACCCACAGGTCTTTTTCCAGGATCTTACCTGACTCTTCTAATTCTCCCGGAGCTTTCCTCAAAAATTCTTTTCGAAGTTTGATGTAAGAATGAATTATCATCAGTCAAATGTCTTTCCACAAGATCTTTCAAACTCTTTTCATTGTTGGCTCAACCTCTTCGCTTTCATTCTCCCGGGGTGTCTCATCAATTATCATGGTGGTGTTTCTCGTCATCATTCTCCAACCTACCGGTGCTTCTCTCAAATATCCTCTTATCAGTTCATGATCTCTTTGTTCTCATGTATCTTAACTCTCTAATGTATGTTCATTCATTTGCTAATCCTTACCGGTGATTCATCCTTTTACTTCATTCGTTGTTCAATTCTTACGGTGGCTCTTCCAGGATTCTCTTCCGCTGTTATCATATCAATTCATTCGTTGTTCCAATCATACCGGTGGTTTGTTGAAGACCTTCTCAAGTTTGCGCTATATCTACCTTAAATCCTTTCTACGAGAATAAGTAGTATGCCAATTCCATTGCTTGTCATCAATTTGAATTGGTGAAGGATAAGCATAATGTAATTCTTATTCTAGTTTCATCGATTTTATTCAATTTCTTTTTCCGGAGAGGTCCATCATATCACATTCTCAGTTCGAGATGCTTTATCTTTTCTTTTCCCGAAGTTCCAAGCTCTCATCATCACGGAGATCTATAGCGACCCGACCTCAGACGGTCAAGTCTCTGTGCTTAAGTGTCATCCCTAGATCGGTATGCTAACACACACAGTACTCGAGGATTTATAATAGAGGTAAATCACATGTAAAAAGTAACGTAAATACTATTACCTCAATCCAAAATAGCGGACGTAACAAGGTTGTGGATTCCCATCAACACCAACGGCAAAGTTGAGTCTAGAAATCATAACCCTAACGTATCACTTACTCGTCGTAAGAAATCCTGCAACATGAGACGTTGCAGCCACAAAGGGTCAGTACATTGAATGTACTGGCAAATTCACACCATATAGAATGATGAACAATGGCTATCACTACATGCATATATGGCTGGTGGAAAAGCTCTATGGTTATATGTTTTTGCGAAAAGCCAATTTTTCCCTACTGCAAAGGAATAAATTTTTATTTAACTATCATGGTGGTTGTTGAACATTGAGAATGGTTGACAACATTCTCAATCCCAATTAAGTAACATCATTAAACCCAACAAAATTAATTTAAAGTAACATGATGAGATTCACATGATAATCCAAGTACTAGATACTCAAGATGTCCATAACCGGGGACACGGCTAACCATGATTAGTTTATACACTCTGCAGAGGTTTGTGCACTTTTCCCCACAAGACTCGATCTCCTCCGTTGGATTTCTCGCACTACATGGTGTTTGAGAAACGGATGACCGAGGCATAGTCTTTCAGAAGCGTTTGCACCTTACGATGGGTAGACCGTACCACCTACAACCCCTACATCTGCTAGTCTACCACTGTAAGAGTTCACATGACTTAATCAACTATGCTAGAGCCCATAATAGCTTGTGGCTGCACACGGAAGTTTCTAGTATGAATAATCTCATGATCCCTTTGAGCCTGGGTGGCGGTCCATAAAAAAACAGGCAATCCTGGAATACCCAGGTGCCTAGACAGGCAATCGCTGGAATACCCAGGTGCCTCAATCCACCCAGATGTGTGTTAAAGTTGCCACCTTAAGTAAACCATTAATTAACAATCTCACATCTGTCATGAAATACTCTCAAACCCAATCCACGTCTACGAGCATAGCGTGGCAATATAAGCATAACGTAATAGTAACTCCCAAAGTTTGAAGGCAGGGCAGTAGGTTCCTACCTCATCAACTACTTTCCAATACCCACATGTTATCAATCCTACTCATGCAATGTTTGAGGGTGAAACTAATGCATAAAACTGGGTATGAAAGGAATATGATCAAAGTGTGAACTTTCCTGCAATGTTGATGAAGATGATTTGCACTCAAAACTCTTGATAGCTCTACTCGTCACACTCCGGTCAATCTATCGCAAGCAAGCAATAGGAACCACACATAAGCAATCACTCAAAAGGTCAGAAAGCTCGAAGAAGATGATTCGGAAAACTTCAAAACCAAGCAAATAACTCTTGCAACATAAAACAATTTCTAACAGTACCAAAATTATATGAATTTGGCCTTATCAGAAAGTTTAGGTCAAGAGCTTTGATTTGCAAAAAGAATCAACTCATACGGAGCTACGAAACTCAAGTTATGATCAAACGAAGTTTGAATTCAAATCTGATCTAATTCAAATTTTAATTTTTTCAAAAACATGTTTGAGTTGGATTACTGGATAGAGGAGATCATAACGAAGAAGTGGGCGTTGGTTTCGTTGGATTTGGACAAACGAGCAAAAAGTTATGGTAGTTTGAAACCGAGGGACTAATCTGTAAGAAAAACTATCATAGATATGTCCCTGACGAAAATTAAAAGAAAAAGATAAAAACTAAAGAACGAACGTTCGTTACAGAACGGTAACGAACGAACGTTCGTTACAGAACGGTAACGAACGAAAATTGTTCGTTACCAGACCCTAACTAACGAACGACCACTAAATAATTCTAACTAAAAAGAAAAACCGGCTAAATGAAAAACCGAAGAAAACCAAATAAAATAAACCGGACCGGGCAGTTTATTATCGGTTCGGTGGTTTTCTTTGAAAACCGGCGACAGCGTTTTCCGCCGGCAGCGGCGGTTACCTCATCGATCGCCGGAGTCGGGGGAGGACGACGTCGGCGGCTCCGGTGATCGGGGAGGGCAACGGGGAGGTTGGGGAGGGGTGGCGTGTCGCGGCGAGGAGGATGGCGTCGGCGGCGGCTCACGGCGACGGAACGGAGTGGGGTGGAGGCAGCTTCGACGAGATGTGTGGCGGCGGCGGCTCAAGATGCGGCGCGAGAGAGGGGAGGAGAGAGAGGGTGCGAGGGGCGGCGCGGTTGGCCTTATAAGGGCGAGGGGAGGGGACGTGGTGGCGTGGAGGAGGGGCAAGGGCAAAGGCGGTGGGGCGCGGTGTCCGCGACGGACACGGCGGCGGTGGCGCTGTCGTGGCGGCGACGGTCTCTGAGCGGAGCTCGGGGACGATCGCGGCTGGGCTAGGCCGCGGCCTATTGGGCCGGCCCAGTTCGGCGGCGGAGGGAGTTTTTTCAACATACCCTTTTTTTCAAACAGAGAGAAAAAGAGAGAAAAAGAAAATAAAGTAAAATATTGTATAGGCATATAATATATCAAAATTTTCAGAAAAAGATTTTCTACGACTTGAACATTTTTATAATGTCAAATAAAATCCACACAAATTCAGATAATTCAAAGAGTGCTACTAGTCTAATAACATCCAATAAAAATCATTTTAAAAACCAAAACTAATTCAAATTTATTTCTCTCCAATTTTCTGATGTAGGGAATCATGTTACCCTATTTTCCGTATATTTTATTTTTGGATAAAAATAATTTGAATAAAACTCAAATAACTCCAAATTGGAAATAATTCCAAAAGGACTTTGAATTTGATCCTTGAAACTCCCAACTCATATTTCATAATTTGAAGTAGTCATTTTATCTCCTCTCATGAAAATCATTGAGTTGCTTAAAGTTTATGAATTGGAAATATTTTCCAAATAAAATTCAAATATTTTCAACACCCCTTGTCATTTAATTAATGGAAGAAGTCATGTCATCTTCTCTCTAGGGTTTTGTATTTGAAAAGAATTTGAATTCACGAAGATCATAAGTGCAAAATGAAAGTTTGGGAAAGTCCTTTTATTCCCTCTCATTTAACTTTCAAAAGGTTTCGAATTTCACTCAATTTCACACAATCAATCAAACAATCAATCAAATCTATCTATTTATTGTAACATTCCAAAATTTAGAATTTTGGGATGTTACAAACCTACCACCCTTAAAAGGAATCTCGTCCTCGAGATTCGGAGAGGCTAGAAAGAAATGTTTAGGGTTTGGGGGTCTCCTCAAAATCCATCGATCATCACAGGGGTCTTGGGTGCTACCTCCCTTAAAAGCATGGTTACGGTTCCCTCGAAACTCATATACTTCATCCATATTGTTAACAGTGTCGGTCTTCTTAGATCTTCCGGATAATTCCTTATCCGGGCTCTTCCGGTAGTGGCATAACCTTTACCACAATTTTTCTGTCCTTTCATCTTGCTAAGGTTCTTCCATGACTGGGTCTTCTTAGCTGACGGGTCTGGCGCCATTACTAAACAACTATCGATATCTCATGGTGGTCAACCATTTATGGTTTCTCCTGCAGGAAATGGGTCTGGGTTGATCCTCACCGTATAACCTACGGTTGGCAAAAGCTGCCTTGTACCAGGGAAAATTGCTATACCATTCTAAGGTTCAAACAAGGTTTAATACCGTCGTCTCTCTACTATAGGTAATTCACTCAGATTTACCATCCCATATAGCAAGGCGAATAATAAGAGTAAGTCCGTATGGTGATCAATCCATCCCGCACCCAAATCATTACCCTGTATATGGTTTAGCAAATCTTGCATTCTAACACTCGGTCATCCTCACAAGCATTGCAGAATTTCTCTTGTCCATGAACCGCGTTCGGAATAATCCATTGATTCTGCAAGCCAAACAAACATCTATCGTTCCTTCACAACTATTAGGTTTTGCGTTACTCCTATAAAATCATCTGCCGATAAACGTCGTATCTTCCTCCAGGGTTTTTCCTTCAGCAAGAATGTGCTTGCTTCTTGGCAGGTCCTTGGGCATGTGGGTTATGGCCCATCTCATCACTTGTAGTCCTTGAACTTATCATCGGGCAACTGATCATTATTCCAACTTCCAACTTCCTAGTATTCTTAAATCCATCCAATTGTACTGTCTTCCTTCCTTCTATTGGCACCTAAACTAGGACCTGATTACTCAGACTCATCATGGAGTTTCCATTGACCCATATTTCCGACATCATACCTCCTTTATATCCAATAGTAATTTATCTATTCATCCTCGTGGGATATCCCTCATACCGAGATAAAAACTTATACTTATGAAGTCCATATTCCACTTCATGGAACATCATTATCCTTTCCAGGGTCAAGCGTCCTTACAGGGGAATATTGGCCATCTCTGCATGGCACTTCTTCAACTGGGAAACATGAAACACATCATGAACTCCTGACAGTCCTTCGGGTGACTCCAACTTGTTGGCCACTTCTCCCATACGCTCCAAAACTCGGTATGGTCCTACAAATCTTGGGGCTAACTTTCCCTTAACTCCAAATCGTTTAACTCCTCGCAGAGGGGACACACGAAGACATGCTCTGTCTCCAATTTCATAGACTACCTCCTTGAGTTTTTGAGTCTACATAACTCTTCTGCCTGGACTGAGCTACCTTCAGTCTACCTCGAATCAACTTAACATTCTATTCTAACTCCTTGATCACATTTGGTCCAAACAACTGACGGTCTCCAACTTCATCCCACACACTCTTGGGGTATCACACATATCGAGACAAAACTCGTATTCATTTTGTCCGAAATCCACTCAGTGGTGTATCATTATCTTTTCCAGGGGTCAACGGTTCTTCCAGGGTACTACCACCCTTTAAATGCACAAATCTTCCATAGACCATATTTCTCATATCCTCAGAATGGCCAAAATCCTTCTTCATAGAGTAACAACTCATAAATCCATATCAGTATCAATGATGCTAACTTTATTCACTCTCAGTTGTTTACAATCTCTCGTTTTTCCATTACATGTCTCAACTCAACACCTCAATATAAAAGGAAATATTCTCACTTCTATTACTCCATTTCTTTTTTTGCAAACTCAACTATCTAGCACAAGTTTCCTTCTCCTTGGGGCATTCTCTGGCAAAGTGCCCTGCTCCATTACAACTAAAACATATTACTTCTGACAAGTATCGAGGTTTCCTTTTTGGGCAACTGTTGAGGTAGTGCTCTGACTCCTTGCACCTGTAACAGGTGATATGACTCAGGTCCTTCCTGGAATCCAATCTGCTTCTTCTCCTGGACCTTTCCATGCCAATCATGGCTTCTATTTCTTGTGGGTCATATTCTACTTCCTCTGTCGGGAATTATACTAGATCCCCATTCAAACAATTTTGGGAGATGTGTCCTTCTTCTCCACATGAATAGCAAGACTTAGTGCAGGGTTTACTCAGGTCTTTTTAGGCGTGTCCTCCATCTCTTCCTTCATCACAACTTCTTCTAAAATTTCCATGAGGGCTCCTTTCATTACTTCTTTCTTCTGCTGGATGGTTCGTTGTACCATGGGGTAAATGTGACACTGAGCAGGATAGTGGGTAGTCCCTTCACACAAGAAACAAGTAATCTGCCTAATTCGGCATTCTTCAACTGGGTGACTTCCTTCACAATTAGGGCATTCATCCTTGTGTTCTTTATGGGTGTGTCCTATTTCTCCACAAATCTTGCATGCACAAGGTTTCTTCACATCCTTTCCATAAGGCTTCAACTTCTGGGACACAAACCGAGACTTTGGCAAAGTCAACTTAAATTCTCTCCAAGTGGTTACTCCTTGCCATCCATTCATGGTTTGGTACATCCTCCACCAAGTAGCAGCACCTCTTTCAAAGCACTGAAGAGCATGCTGGGTCATATCATTTCCAACTATAAGGTTATTCTTCATGTGATCCTTCATGTTCTTAATCCATCGGCCCGTCTCCAATTAACTCATCGGTCCAGAAAATACAAGCTCATCTCCATTCATCCTCTATTGGGTCCATGTGGGTTTGGGGTAAGATAAGAGAGAGGGAGAGGGATACACACAATACAAACAAAAGTTTTGAAAAGACATATTTTATTTGTGGCCGTCGGGAAAAACATCAAACAAATGACAGCTCACAAACGTCGCATCTAACATAGGTATATAGCAGGGGTTTGGTCTTCTAAAGGTCTATAAATCTTCAACTCTCCAAACTCTTCAAGCCTTGTTCATGCCTCCAATGGCTTCTTCCGATCATGCTTGTCTTTCTCAAGTTCTTTTGCCAGATCAACTCTGTTGTAGCAAAGTCTCTCGTGACATCCTTGAATATTCTGGAGTTGCATTCCAAACTTCTGGGTTTCAACATCCTTGGCATGAGCCATGGTCATATTGTCCTTCAGTTCCTGATAAATCTCCGGTATCTCGAGGTTGTAGCTCCTCCAGCTTGGCTACTTTCAGCTTTTGGTTCCTAAGTTCTTCATGAAATGCTTCCTTGTCTAATACGGCTTCATGGAGCTCCACCTTAAACTTCTTGATGTACTACTCCAGATCCTGGTGATACACCGGCTAAGGTTAAAACATCATCTTACTAATAGGTGCTCCATCAACCTTCTTCCATCAAATCCATTCTGAACAAATGCATCCTTAACTCAGCACGGTGACAATAGCATCAGCGGGCGATGACATCACGGATAACCGTGTTTCTGCTCTTGTCATTCCCATGAGCTATCATTCCGTAGTTGATATGTCCTGCCTTAGGGTTTTCTTTGACAAAACTTTAAGTTTTTAACTCTCCATGCTCCGGTCTTTCTCCGATACACCCTGATCTCAGGCATTGACAACTTCCATAATCTGTCAAGTTCCATAAGGGTAGCCTTCCTAGGTCATACAAATCTAGGGATTCTTCATAGCCTTCAAATTCTCCTAGTCTTCGGAGTCTTCAACCGTTATAGTTTCCATTATTCGGATGCACAGTAAAATCCTCTCCATTCCGAAGCGGTCTTAGTTGTCCAATATCTTGTACTTCTTGGAGTGGTCTCATCAGTCGAATCTTCGTGTGGTCAAGAGGGGAAAGGGGTATGGTCTCACTAAAGGGAATTTTTGAATAAGCTCAGAAGAGAAGAGAGGTAAAAGATCTTTTTGAAAGGGAAAGTTGTAGAGAAAAATCTTTGCTATGGGCTTACCAGTTTCTAGGGTCACGTCCTACAGTCAACATGTGTTCTGATACCATCTTGTAGCGACCCGACCTCAGACGGTCAAGTCTCTGTGCTTAAGTGTCATCCCTGGATCGGTATGCTGACACACATAGTACTCGAGGATTTATAACAGAGGTAAATCACATGTAAAAAGTAACGTAAATACTATTACCTCAATCCAAAATAGCGGAAGTAATAAGGTTGTGGATTCCCATCAACACCAACGGAAAAGTTGAGTGTAGAAATCGTAACCCTAACGTATCACTTACTCGTCGTAAGAAATCCTGCAACATGAGACGTTGCAGCCACAAAGGGTCAGTACATTGAATGTACTGGCAAATTCACACCATAGAGAATGATGAACAATGGTTATCACTACATGCATATATGGCTGGTGGAAACGCTCTATGGTTATATGTTTTTGCGAAAAGCCAATTTTTCCCTACTGCAAAGGAATAAATTTTTATTTAACTACAATGGTGGTTGTTGAACATTGAGAATGGTTGACAGCATTCTCAATCCCAATTAACTAACATCATTAAACCCAACAAAATCAATTTAAAGTAACATGATGAGATTCACATGATAATCCAAGTACTAGATACTCAAGATGTCCATAACCGGGGACACGGCTAACACTGATTAGTTTATACACTCTACAGAGGTTTGCGCACTTTTCCCCACAAGACTCGATCTCCTCCATTGGATTTCTCGCACTACATGGTGTTTGAGAAACGGATGACCGAGACATAGTCTTTCAAAAGCGTTTGCACCTTACGATGGGTAGACCGTACCAACTACAACCCCTACATCTTCTAGTCTACCACTGTAAGAGTTCACACGACTTAATCAACTATGCTAGAGCCCATAATAGCTTATGGCTGCACACGGAAGTTTCTAGTATGAATAATCTCATGATCCCTTTGAGCCTAGCTGGCGGTCCATAAAAAAACAGGCAATCCTGGAATACCCAGGTGCCTAGATAGGCAATCGCTGGAATACCCAGGTGCCTCAATCCACCCAGATGTGTGCTAAAGTTGCCACCTTAAGTAAACCATTAATTAACAATCTCACATCTATCATGAAATACTCTCAAACCCAATCCATGTCTACGAGCATAGCATGGCAATATAAGCATAACGTAATAGTAACTCCCAAAGTTTGAAGGCAGGGCAGTAGGTTCCTACCTCATCAACTACTTTCCAATACCCACATGTTATCAATCCTACTCATACAATGTTTGAGGGTGAAACTAATGCATAAAACTGGGTATGAAAGGAATATGATCAAAGTGTGAACTTGCCTGCAATGTTGATGAAGATGATTTGCACTCAAAACTCTTGATAGCTCTACTCGTCACACTCTGGTCAATCTATCGCAAGCAAACAATAGGAACCACACATAAGAAATCACTCAAAAGGTCAGAAAGATCGAAGAAGATGATTCGGAAAACTTCAAAACCAAGCAAATAACTCTTGCAACATAAAACAATTTCTAATAGTACCAAAATTATATGAATTTGGCCTTATCAGAAAGTTTAGGTCAAGAGCTTCGATTTGCAAAAAGAATCAACTCAAAAGGAGCTACGAAACTCAAGTTATGATCAAACGAAGTTTGAATTCAAATCTGATTTAATTAAAATTTTAAAATTTTCAAAAACATGTTTGAGTTGGATTACTGGATAGAGGAGATCATAACGAAGAAGTGGGCGTTGGTTTCATTGGATTTGGACAAACGAGCAAAAAGTTGTGATAGTTTGATATCGAGGGACTAATCTGTAAGAAAAACTATCACAGATATGTCCCTGGCGAAAATTAAAAGAAAAAGATAAAAACTAAAGAACGAACGTTCGTTACAGAATGGTAACGAACGAAAATTGTTCGTTACCAGACCCTAACTAACGAACGACCACTAAATAATTCTAACTAAAAAGAAAAACCGGCTAAATGAAAAACCGAAGAAAACCAAATAAAATAAACCGGACTGGGCAGTTTATTACCAGTTCGGTGGTTTTCTTTGAAAACCGGCAACGGCGTTTTCCGGCGGCAGCGGCGGGTACCGTGGCGATCACCGGAGTCAGGGCAGGACGACGGCGGCGGCTCCGGTGGTCGGGGAGGGCAACGGGGAGGTCGGGGAGGGGCGGCGCGTCGCGGCGAGGAGGATGGCGACATCGGCAGCGGTTCACGGCAAAGGAACGGAGCGGGGTGGAGGCAGCTCCGGCAAGATGTGTGGCGGCGACGGCTCAAGATGCGGCGCGAGAGAGGGGAGGAGAGAGAGGGGGCGAGGGGCGGCGGGGTTGGCCTTATAAGGGCGAGGGGAGGGGACGTGGTGGCGTGGAGGAGGGGCAAGGGCAAAGGCGGCGGGGCACGGTGTCCGCGACGGACATGGCGGCGGCGGCGCTGTCGTGGCGGCGATGGTCTCTGAGCGGATCTCGGGGACGAGTGCGGCTGGGCTGGGCCGCGGCCTGTTGGGCCGGCCCACTTCGGCAGCGGAGGGTATTTTTTTAACATACCCTTTTTTAAAACAGAGAGAAAAAGAAATAAAAAGAAAAGGAAATAAATATTATATAGGCATATAATATATCAAAATTTTCAGAAAAAGATTTTCTATGACTTGAACATTTTTATAATGTCAAATAAAATCTGCACAAATTCAGATAATTCAAAGAGTGCTACTGGTCTAATAACATCCAATAAAAATCATTTTTAAAAAAAACCAAAACTAATTCAAATTTATTTCTCTCCAATTTTATGATGTAGGGAATCATGTTACCCTATTTTCCGTATATTTTATTTTTGGAGAAAAATAATTTGAATAAAACTCAAATAACTCCAAATTGGAAATAATTCCAAAAGGACTTTGAATTTGATCCTTGAAACTCCCAACTCATATTTCATAATTTGAAGAAGTCATTTTATCTCCTCTCATGAAAATCATTGAGTTGCTTAAAGTTTCTGAATTGGAAATATTTTCCAAATAAAATTCAAATATTTTCAACACCCCTTGTCATTTAAATAATGGAAGAAGTCATGTCATCTTCTCTCTAGGGTTTTGTATTTGAAAAGAATTTGAATTCACGAAGATCATAAATGCAAAATGAAAGTTTGGGAAAGTCCTTTTATTCTCTCTCATTTAACTTTCAAAAGGTTTCGAATTTCACTCAATTTCACACAATCAATCAAACAATCAATCAAATCTATCTATTTATTATAACATTCCAAAATTTAGAATTTTGGGATGTTACAAGATCCATCTAAATCATTACAAGGTTTCACTTTATGTTTTCAACTTCTCTTTCTTTTCGTTATCCTTTTTGTTACCAGAGTTCTTCATCAAGGTTCTACATGATGGTTCATCAAGGATTTAATTTCCTTCTCGAAGTGTTCATCAAGATTCTTTTTAGAGGAGCTCAAGCATTCTTCATCTTGCATAACGAATTCCAATTCATCCTATCTTATCTCTGAGGTGGTGTTATGTCATTCGTGTTAATTTCCCGTCGTGCTCCGTGATTCACAAGTTATCAAGAATGAGATATTTTAAATCCATCAATCTCATTATTTGAGTTATCTTGGGTATTATTTTCACCTAAAGCCTTCCCTAAGGATTGTTGCTATTATGGTGCTTATAAATGACTCAAGTTCTTTTATCCTCCCGATGAAATAGTCTTGTCTCTTTGTTTATATCAATCCAATCTATTGTTTCCAGTAGTGGCAAAATTTCACCTCATAATTTTGAGATGTTTTCCATAAGTCCTCTACAACCTTGTTCTTTTCGTTTTTGGTTTTCCAACAACTCCGTTCGAACCTTCTCCTAAAGATGCTTTTGCAAACTCATTGAAGGTAGAACATGTTGTTTTCTTCTCTGTTCTTTTTTTACGACGATCCAACTTCTATTCTTTCATTCCGGAGGCATTGTGATATTGCTTTCTTCAACCATCATCCCGTTTTATCAAAGTTCATATTCTTTTCCTTGCTTATCCCATTTAACCGGAGTGTTGTGCCCTCTGCTCAAGTTCTTTTCATCTTATCAAGTCTTGTATCAATTTTCAATCGGAGTGCTGCCCGAATTTGTTCTTCCTTGTTACTCTTCCCTACCGGAGTGCTTTCAACTTTGTTCTTTTTTGTTGCATTCTTTTTTTCAATTGTTCAACCTCTCAAGGTTCTTTGGTTTCTGAAAGTGCGTTATATCGACTAGAGGGGGGGTGAATAGGCGATTTTTATGAAAGTCTTCAAAACGTGAGAGTTATGAAGACAAACAGTGAAGATTATGCCTATTACTATGCAGCGGAAGTTAGATTACACTAGACCAGCCATGGTCATGTATTCAATAGAGTGAAAGCGCAATGACAAATAGCTTCAGTGTAATAAGGATCAGGTAGGAAGAAGTTATGAAGCCGAACAGATCATACATTCATGTTGTGAAGACAAAAGATAAAGCAAGCATGCAATGGCTTCACAATGAATAACTGTAAGTAAGGGAAGTGAAGATGAAACCAGTGACACGTTGAAGACAATGATTTGTTGGACCAGTTCCAGTTGCTGTGACAACTGTACGTCTGGTTGGAGCGGCTAGGTATTCAAACCAAAGGACACACAGTCCCAGACACCCAGTCAAGGACACTCAGTCCAAGACACCCAGTCCTCACCGTTTTCTCCTTGAGCTAAGGTCACACAGACCTCGCCCAATCACTCTGGTAAGTCTTCAAGGTAGACTCCCAAACCTTCACAGACCTCGTTCACTGGCAATCCACAATTTCTCTTGGATGCTCAGAACGCGACGCCTAACCGTCTGGAGGATGCACAGTCCTCAAGTGTAATAAGTCTTCAGATCACACAGACACGAAGACTTTAAGTGATGCCCAATTTACTCTGGCTCTGGGTGGTTAGGGCTTTTCTCCTCACTGGGAATTTTTCTTTCAAAGGCTTCGAGGTGGGTTGCTCTCAAACGACAAAAGCCGTGCACTGAAATCTGAGCAGCCAACCGTTTGTGGTTGTGGGGGGTGGACTATTTATAGCCACTTGGCAACCCGACCTGATCTGTCCGAAATGACCCTGGGTCACTAAGGAACTGACACGTGTACCAACGGTCGGATTTCGAACTCACACGGCAACTTTACTTGGGCTACAAGTAAAGCTGACTTGTCTGACTCTGGACAAGATTTTCTCTCATAGTCTTCGCTCGAAGACATAGGATTTGAATTTGGCATCACTTCAGTCATTCTGAATGGTTCTCTTCGACCCCACTTAACAGTACGGTGGTTCCTATGACACAACATGAATGAAATAAAACTACGAAGGATCTAGGTCTTCGAGTTCCAAAAGCTTCATAGGGAGTCTTCTCATGTCATTGTCTTCAATATGAATATCTTCATAAACCACCATTGTCTTCAATGTCTTCGTACATTTTTAGGGGTCATCTCTGGTAGTGAAACCGAATCAATGAGGGACTTCTACCTGTGTTTTCCTGCAATTCTCACAAACACATTAGTCCCTCAACTAGGTTTGTCGTCAATACTCCAAAACCAACTAGGGGTGGCACTAGATGCACTTACAATCTCCCCCTTTTTGGTGATTGATGACAAACTAGTTGAAGTTTTCAACGGGAAACATAATTTGCAAAATTGTAAAAGATTTGTCTTCATAAGTTGCAAGGGCTCCCCCTGAAGATGTGCATATAAGTAATTTGCTTCTTGAATGCAAATGCACATGGCAGGTTGTACTTGTGGAGATCCACTTCAACTTATGACAATCCACTATGCATGTGAAAGTATATGAAGATAATGACATGCATAATGGAAAATGGACGTCTGCAGAATGAGATGAATGCAGAATTTATCTTCGCAACATGGAGTGACAAACAGGTAGCAGACGACCATCAAGGCTAAGTGTTACAACTCAATGAAGCAAATGTAGCAAAAAAAATGGGAGTTGTAAGCACGAAGCAAAATGTAGCAAATATATGAAGGCACCCGCCCATAGTGACCCGCTTGAAGACTATCACCATCATATGCTTCTCCCCCTTTTGTCAGTGATAACCAAAAAGGTTTGAAGACATAGAGGTTTCTACGCGTTCCCAGGCGCAGCAGGGTCGGTGGAGTTGTTTGGCGGCGGTGCAGACGAGCTTGGTGCAGATTCGACGCGCGTTGAAGCAGGTGGAGATGATGTCGCGTCGTCTTCTTCTTCAATAATCCGGGCAGACACGGTGGCAGCAGAAGAAGAGAACTCTGACTCTTCAAGTGATGGTGTGCTGCGCATCACCGCTCTTCTTGGAGGCGTGGAGTCAAATTTGAAGTGCTCTGTGAAGCCATCCTCATGCAGTTCAGCTTCAGGGCACATCATGGTGAGGCCCTTCCAAGTGCGGCGACAGGTCTCGTGTGTGACAAATGCATTCTTTGTTGCCATATTTCTGATGCGATTGACGTCTTGCATGATGCTTCTCATCTGTCTCTTGAGCCAGTCGTGATGCCTATCTTGCTTTTGGTGAAGAGCCACAAGAAGCTCTCTGTCATTGAGTGCACGAGCGCGCTTCTTGGGTCTCTTTTCAGCTGTGCTGTTGGTGGCTTCAGTTGATGCAGGGGCACGTGTGGTGCCAGCCATTGGATACACTCGGGAGAGAGCTTCAACACCTTCAATATTTTGAGTGAAGCTCTGGTGTTCTGCATTCTGAAGACTTAGTGGTTGCTTGGCCGGCTCTGGATAAATTGCTTCAGCAGATGTGTCCACATCTGGCAAAAATATTCTATGATTGCGGGCTGAGGGTTGATAGGAGATTGCAGAGTGAAGTTTGATCAGCCTCATAACCCAAGGAGCATAAAACTTTAATCCAAACAGTTCTGAAGCAGATGCTGCAAATTGACGGATGAAGAGATCCTGTGCATTGAAGCATTTGCCGTGAAGAATGCAGAAGATGAGAGTCTTCATTGCACCATCAATCGTTGCATATCGAGAGTGTCCCTTGACAGGCCATAGAGTCCGCCTTATGATATGATATATTGTTCTGGGCAGGTACTCTAAGTCTTCAACGAAGAAACTAGTTGGATAGGGTGCATTTGGAGGAAATGGCTTCATCATTGAGAGCATTTGACTCATATCTGGCTCAGGACGCTGAAATATGCTCTCAATTGCTTCAGCATGGAGTTGGCACCCTTCTTCAAAGAATTCGCCAGGAGTGGGAAGGCCAGTAAGCTCAATTAGGTCGAAAGCATTGGCTTCATGATGGATATTGCCTGTCATCCACTCCAGGATCCATGTCTTCGGATCTCTGTTATAGCCTTTGATATGCAAAGTGGCATAGAACTGGAGCAGAAGCTCTTCGTTCCAGTGCTCTTCGTCAGTGATAAATGGCAGCAAACCCACTTGCTTGAAGCAATCCAGTGCTTCTTCCAGACCAGGCAGACCTGCAACAGCTTCAACCTCAAGGCGCTTGTGAGGAAAGATGCGGCCTTGGTTGTAGAGGATGCATGAATAATAGCTGCGCTGTTGATGGCTCCAGAACCTATCTGATACAATCCGTTCCCTTGAATAAGGGTTCTTGGAGCGGTCAAAAAACGTGTTATCTGCCCTGAAGCCGTTGATGTTGAAGGAACCAGGAGCTGATGCAGGACCTGGGAACCTTGGTAGTCGTGGGATCGGCTTCTGGACCTGGGGCCTATGCGCAATATGATAGTTGAATTGTGGTCCGGCAGCAGACTCAGGCACAGAATGTTCAGGAGCAGTAGCTTCGGTGTCTTCTGAAGCTGTTGTTGGGGAGGGCTCCACATTTGCTTCGGCGTTGTTTGTGGCAGCCTCAACATTTTCAGCTTCAGGCACATTCTCCTTGAGAACTTCTTCTTGTTGGTGCGGGGGAGTTGGAGCTTGTGGTATTTCTTCTTGCTCTTCGGCTGATGCAGCCGGAATGTCTTCAGAAGCCTGAGCCCTTGGCCCTCTGCGAAGCCTATGGAATGTAGGCGCTGGTGGAGTTGCAGTGAGTTGGGGCTCATCTTCCTCCTGTGGGCGATCTGCCCACGATGCATTTTGTGTGATTGGCGTCAATGGACGACCAATACTTATCTGTTCGCTTGTCTCAAGCTGAGGAAGGGCTGCATCACCTTGCACATTGTCTTGGAGACCAATGTCTTCAGCAGCATTGGGGTTGGCTGCTGGAATGTCTTCAGCGTGCGGAGCCTCTATGTAAGCAGGCTCATGCACTGTCAACTGACGGTCTGCGTCAGGATAGCGGACGCAGAGTGGTTCAACTATCAGGGGCTCTGTGGGAGCAGCCCGAGATTTCTTGGTCTTGCGCTTCTTGATGATGGGTTCAGAAGGAGAGGCTTCAGAATGTTTTCTCTTCTTAGCTTTAGCCTCTGCAGTCCGTGTCTTCTTGTGCTGTGAGGCGGTTGATCGACTCTTTGGCTTCGAGCCAGTCGTTGCAGCTGGGAAGACAATCGGAGCATCAGGTTCTGACCTTGGCGCTTCAGGTTCGGTCACAGCCACCTTCTTTTTCTTCTTCGCGGCCATCCTGGGGTCAATGCCGGGACGTCCAAGCGCCTTGCGCTTTTCTGCCTCATTGTAGGCCTGCACGCAGTGATCAGCCAAAGTCTTCATGCGTTCTTGCGAGCCTTGAGCTTCAGCACGCGTCTTCAGGAAGCTCTCTTTCAGCTCATGCAACATGGTTTTGAAGTTTTTCACTTCTTGCACACTGAGCTTGGACACGTGCTTCTTGAACTGAGCTTTTTCATAATCAATTTTCTGCTTCAGTTCTACAATGCGCTGGGCTATTGCAAGTTCTGAAGCAATTGCACCTTGAAAGGCAACGCTGAGGCCTATGGGTAGCTGCAGATCATTGAGGCTTATGTCTGGTGTGTCAAACCATTCATCGATGAAGTTGTGGATGATGGCGACATCAAACAGAGGCAGATTGTTGAAGATTTCAGCCTCCTCCTTGCTCTTGATGAGCTGCTCAAGAGCATCATCTCCAAGATCTTCATCGCTTGAGAGATCAATGGCTTCGCAGCGTAGAATATCAGCAGCTGTGAGCTCTTTGCCTGTGTGTGGCTGAGGCTTCTTGGCTTCTTGGGGCTTGGACACTCGTGATAAGCCTTCTGACTGCACACTGGCTTCAGGAGGTGCAGTTGCTAAAGGCTTCACTCTTGCGATCTTGGGAGAAATGGCTGGCTTTGAAGCTTTTGGAGCTTTTGGCTTCTTCTGCTTTGGCTTCGGAGCAGCAGGGGCGTCATCTGACTCAGTATCTGCTGGAGGGTCATTCACAGCAGTCCCTTGGACTAGGATGCGAGTGATGAGGCCTGCAAGATTGGCATACGGCCCGATGATATTGGGATCGGCGTTGCGTGTGCCATCTGCCCTTGGTGAGGAGGGACCAGGGTTGAAGTCAAGCCCAAATTTCTTCTTGTTTATCTTTGCTGACTGTTGTGCAAACTGAAAGTTGCGCTTGAAGAGATTATCATCGCGACACCAGAGAAGTGATGACGGATGTGCCTTAGCTGGCTGTGGTCCTCTCACCATGCATGGATAGAAGCCTTGAGCAATGGCTTCGTCTCTGGACTTGGGTACGAGATTTTTGTGTAATACATCTCCCCACGGTCTCTTGATGGCGCACTTCTCCGCATATTCCTGAGTGACGAAGTGGTAGTGGAACCATTGCTCTGCCCAATATCTTCGAATCCATTGGATTCGTGTCTTGCGCTGACCATAGCTTTCTTCAGGATCAGTTTTGTACATTTCTGCCAATTCATCAGGCAGATCTTTGGACGTTTCACCACGTCGCTGTCTGCCTCCCTTCCTTGCTGCTGTTTCTGAAGCCATGAATAACTTGGAAGGCTTCAAGATGTTCAAAGGCTTCCTTTTGCAAGAACTGGCTTC
The DNA here is from genome assembly GCF_003073215.2 of Triticum urartu. Classification (NCBI taxonomy): domain Eukaryota; kingdom Viridiplantae; phylum Streptophyta; class Magnoliopsida; order Poales; family Poaceae; genus Triticum; species Triticum urartu. The sequence continues at coordinate 574,054,549 of NC_053028.1, forward strand.
AGGCGAGTTGATGTGATGCTGCAAGTACTCTGCAAATGAATGCAGACTATGAGAACCAAAGGATTCTCCCACGGACATGTACCTGTGACAGCATTAAGGTGCGAGGGAAGGGGAAGAGGTCATATGCATTCTCAGAAGATTTTGAAGATAAATCGGTTTAGAAGACATTGACCTCATTATGCGAAGACATTCACTTATAGATAAGAAGTTGGTTCCAGATTTGTACGAACCCATAGATCAGTACAAGTGAGGAATCTAACTACTTTATGAATCACAAGTGAATATACTAGGCATGTTATGAGATGCAGCGAGAGATTTAACTGGTGTGAAGAGAAACTTCTTATGGCAGAAAGTGACTGAACTGTAGGATCAAAAGAAGCTGTAAAAAGAGGTTTTATTTACCACACTTGGAACTGCTAGACGAAGTGAGAGTTGAGGCCGAGCAGTTCGATCCTCCGTGCCCTAACTTGGCGACGGAAGACACCTACGGCGACGGCGGAGAAAGTGATGTCCGCTGTCGGCGTGAAAACGGCGTCGGAGAGGTTGCGGCAGTGAAGCGCTTCGTCGCCGGCGTCGTCGAGTGCTAGCGGTGGCGCTAGGGTTCGTGCGAGGGTGGAAGAAGGAGATAATGACCGCAGTGAATCGTATATTTATAGGGATAGAGGCGGCACTGCGCTATTACGCAGGTACCCCTGGCGGTTCGCATTTGAGGCATGCGTGGCCAGTTAGAGGACGATTGGGATTTGTTCCACGTCCCACGCACGCCTAAATTATCGGGCGGTCGTTCCGGCTTCTCCGGATCTTATGTGGAGGAATGAGCATTAAAACTGACTTTTATGGTTGTCTCAATGTCTTCGGCTGACAAGGACACAGTGAAGACATTCGACAGTTTCAACAGAATGCATATGACTTGGAGAGATAGAGTTTGAGATAGAAAGCATAGAGAGGTTAGGGTCCAATCACATTCACTTAGTTCAAAAGATTCAACCAAGAAGACATAGCTATAAGTGAATGCTGTAGAGGACAGAACATCAGTACATATATATCCATATAGTCAACGCAGTGAAGCATGAAGACATATAGAGAATGAAGCCAAACCAATTGTGAAGACATTGAGAGGTGACGCCATGAGAGAAACACTTCAAAATGGAACGTTTGGTGGTGGCGTTACCCACCGTATAGGAAGTATTAGACCCAGACACGGCGCACAATTATCGTGGTGCTCTGAAGTCAAATTCCACATTAATGTATTCACACTTAGAATGTATGTCTTCATTGATTGAAGATATACGCTACTTCGTGTGTTGCACATCTAAGTCATCAATATGCATAAGTGTTAGGATGTGTGCCTGATCACAGGACATTTGAGGATTCCAAGATATTTAGCTCACACCGTAACTTGCAAAATCTCTTCTCATCCAAGGGCTTTGTGAAGATATCTGCCAATTGCTCTTCAGTGTTGACGTGTATGATATCAATGTCTTCCTTCACAACATGATCTCTGAGAAAGTGATGACGAATTTCAATGTGCTTTGTCTTCGAGTGCTGAACTGGGTTGTTGGCAATCTTGATGGCGCTTTCGTTGTCGCAGTAAAGTGGCACTTGCTTCAGATGAATGCCATAATCCTTGAGTGTTTGCTTCATCCACAGAAGCTGAGCGCAGCAAGATCCAGCAGCAATGTATTCAGATTCAGCAGTGGAGAGAGATACACAGTTCTGCTTCTTTGAAGACCAACATACAAGTGATCGTCCCAGAAAATGACACGTGCCTGATGTAGATTTGCGATCAACTTTGTCACCAGCATAATCAGCATCCGAAAATCCAACCAGATCAAACTCTGAGCCCTTTGGATACCATAATCCTAGAGTTGGGGTGTGAGCCAAATATCGAAGAATTCGCTTCACAGCTAAGTGATGCGACTCCTTTGGTGTCGCTTGAAATCGAGCACACATGCAAACACTAAGCATGATATCTGGCCTAGATGCACATAAATAAAGCAAAGACCCAATCATGGTGCGGTATACCTTTTGATCGAACTCTTTACCATTGTCATCGGGACCCAGATGATGCTTGGCTGGCATTGGTGTTGTGAAGCCTTTGCAGTCTTGCATACCGAACTTCTTCAGGCACTCTTTAAGATATTTCTCTTGAGATATGAAGATGCCGTTGCGTTGTTGCCGTATTTGAAGACCGAGGAAGAACTTCAGCTCCCCCATCATGGACATCTGATATTGCTCTTGCATCATATATCCAAACTCTTCACTATACTTCTGATTGGTGCAGCCGAAGATAATGTCATCCACATATATTTGGCACACAAACAGTTCACCATCATATGTCTTCGTGAAAAGAGTGGGATCCAGGGAACCAGGTATGAAGCCTTTGCTTTTTAGAAAGTACTTGAGTGTATCATACCAGGCCCTAGGGGCTTGTTTGAGGCCATACAGTGCCTTGTTGAGCTTGTATACCATATCAGGATGTTTTGGATTTTCAAAGCCAGGTGGTTGTGCAACATACACTTCTTCTTCAATCTTGCCATTGAGAAAGGCACTTTTCACATCCATTTGATATAGAAGTATGTTATGATGATTTGCATAGGCCAGCAGTATGCGTATGGCTTCAAGCCTAGCCACAGGAGCAAATGTTTCATCGAAGTCAATGCCCTCCACTTGAGTATATCCTTGAGCAACTAGACGAGCTTTGTTTCTGACAACTTGACCATGCTCATCTTGCTTGTTGCGGTATATCCATTTGGTGCCTATTATGTTGTGCTTCTGTGGATCAGGACGCTTAACCAGCTCCCATACATTATTTAGCTCAAACTGTTGAAGCTCTTCTTGCATAGCTTGAATCCATTCAGGTTCCATGAAGGCTTCTTCAACTTTCTTGGGTTCTGATATTGAGACAAAAGCGAAATGCCCACAGAAGTTTGTTAGCTGAGTTGCCCTTGAACGAGTGAGTGGACCAGGTGCATTGATGCTGTCCAGTATTTTGTCAATTTGTACTTCATTTGCAACACGAGGGTGTGTGGGGCGAAGACTTTGCTCTTGCTGATCCATGTGGTCATTTGAAGGTATTTCTTCAGGCTGAGCATTGTCTTCATGTGGATCAGGTGCTGAGATGATAAGTTCTTCTTCAGGTTGAGCTTCAGAAGGTACAATTTCTCCAGTTCCCATAAGCTTGATTGATTCATTTGCTGGAACTTCATCTAGCACATTTGGCAATTGCTCTCTTTGTGATCCATTGGTTTCATCAAATCGCACATCCACTGTTTCAACCACTTTGTAGTGGAAGAGATTGAAGACTCTGTAGGAGTGCGAATCCTTTCCATATCCAAGCATGAAGCCTTCATGTGCTTTTGGTGCAAACTTTGAGGTGTGGTGTGGGTCCTTGATCCAGCATTTTGCGCCAAATACTCTGAAATAACTGACATTTGGCTTCTTGCCAGTTAGGAGTTCATAGGATGTCTTGTTCAGGAGCTTGTGAAGATAAACACGATTGATTGTATGGCATGCAGTATCAATGGCTTCAGTCCAGAATTTTCTTGGAGTCTTGTATTCATCTAGCATTGTTCTGGCCATCTCAATGAGTGTTCTGTTCTTGCGTTCGACGACGCCATTTTGCTGTGGCGTGTATGGAGCTGAGAATTCATGTGTGATGCCCAAGGTGTCCAGATATGTATCAAGACCAGTGTTTTTGAATTCAGTGCCATTGTCACTTCTGATGTGCTTTATCTTGGCGCCAAAATTGTTCATAGCTCGATTTGTGAAGCGTCTGAAGACATCCTGCACTTCAGTCTTGTAAAGGATTATGTGCACCCAAGTATATCTAGAATAATCATCAACAATTACGAAGCCATAGAGGCATGCAGAAGTAGTAAACGTTGAGTAGTGAGTGGGACCGAAAAGATCCATGTGAAGCAGTTCGAAGGGTTGATTAGTGGTCATGATTGTCTTCGAAGGATGTTTTGCCCTTGTCATCTTCCCTGCTTCACAGGCACCGCATAAGTGATCTTTCTTGAACTTGACTCCTTCGATGCCTATGACGTGCTTTTTCTTCGCAAGGGTGTGGAGGTTCCTCATGCCAGCATGCCCAAGCCTTCGATGCCAAAGCCAACATTCTGAAGCTTTTGCAAGAAGACATACTGCAAGTTGTGGTCCTGCTGAGAAATCTACCACATACAAATCACCTTTCCTATACCCTTCAAACACTAGAGATTTGTCAGATTCCATTAGCACCAGGCAGCAATATTTGCCAAACATTACAATCATATTCAAATCGCAAAGCATTGAGACAGACATTAAGTTGAAGCCAAGGGATTCAACAAGCATGACTTTATCCATGTGTTGATCCTTTGAGATTGCAACTCTACCTAGACCCAATACCTTACTTTTACCAGTGTCAGCGAATGTAATGTGGCTCTTGTCGCATGGACGTAAAGTTGAGTCCATAAGAAGGCTTCTTCTGCCAGTCATGTGATTTGTACACCCACTGTCAATAATCCATTCTGAAGACTTTGAAGTCGCTGGTATCGTACCCTACAGTGCAGTTAGGGGGATAGGCTTCACGAAGAGTGTTGTGAAGCATAAACATTTGGCGAACCAGTGGGTTATGAAAACTTAGATCCAGATTAGGACTAATGGGGAGAGTAGCATGCGATTCAGGAACGAAGTACATAATGATGCCATTTGGGCAGTTTATCTTGCGCCCCACAAGATTTTTATGGTCCCCAGCAATAGCATCAGAAGATTTTGTTTTTGTGCTGGAGACCTTTCCCTGCAAAAAAAAGTTAAGCTTTCTTAACCACCCACATCTTCAAGGGTGGCTTAGAAGCTATGAGTCTAAGAGCAGCATCTGAGAATTTTGGCTTTGAAGCCTTAGCAAACAGTCTAGCAGGGGGACAATAATACTCATAGGAATAAGCAGAATAATTTTTGGTCATATGAACATGACGGTTCGATGAACCACTCTCATATTCATATGCCTGAGTATGGTTCCCCTGCAAAACATTTGCGTTAGTGCGACTCAGGTGAGTTCCCTGTTTGTTTGAAGCATTTGGACCATATGAAGCCTTTGGTCTGAGGTTTGTCTTCTTCAAGTGAGGTGTCATGAAGACATTCACAGGAAGATTTTCCAGACATGTTTTCGGAACCCAGATCTTCTTAATAGGCGGTCCATTCCTGCAGTTAGTACCAATGTACCTGGCAAACACTTCACCATTCTGATTCTTAAACAGCTTATAGTTTGCATCAAAGGATTCATCAATGATAATTGGGTTAGCACAAGTGAAGCCAGATAAATTGGATGGATCTGCTGAAAGTTCCTTTGCAGCAACCCACGTAGTTTTGGGGTACTGCTCAGGTTTCCAGTAAGACCCATCTACATTAATTTTCCTCACGAACCCAACACCCTCTTTCCTAGGGTTTCGGTTCAGAATCTGCTTCTTAAGGACATCACATAATGTCTGATGCCCTTTCAGACTTTTGTACATCCCTGTTTCAAGCAATGTCTTCAACCTAGCATTCTCATCAGCAATAGCAGTGGTATTCTCAGCAGAGGGGTTAGTTACCACATCAACAGTTGAAGATATTGAAACAGTAGTAGCAGTGGAACATTCAGCAACAGAAGTAGCATTATCATGCTCAATGCATTTAAGACATGGTGGTTCAAATCCTTCCTGAGCGGGAATGATCTGTTCAGCGCGAAGTGACTCATTTTCCTTTTGAAGATCTTCATGAGCCACCCTCAATTTCTCAAGTTCTTGCTTCCTTTGAAGATAATCATAGGAAAGCTTTTCATGAGTTGTTGAGAGAGTATCATGACGATCTTCAAGTTCCTGATACTTAACGTGAAGGTTTTTTATGTCTTCAATTAAGGATTCAGATCGAGTCATTTCAGCACCCAACAGATCATCGCTTCTGTCTAACAATTTTTGAATATGTTCCATAGCTTTCTGTTGTTCAGTTGCAATTTTAGCAAGTGTTTTGTAGCTAGGTTTTGAATCACATTCAGAGTCATCGTCACTAGATGTTTCATAGCGAGTTGTGCGTGTGATTACCTTGGCACCGCGTGCCATGAAGCAGTAGGTAGGAGTGGAGTCGTTCTTGTCATTTGCGTCGGTGTCGGTGATGTAGTCATTGTCTTCAGTATTGAAGATGGACTTGGCGACGTATGCTGTAGCCAGACTCGCAATGCCAGAATCAGACTCCTCCTCAGACTCCACCTCTGCCTCCTCAGAGGCGGACTCCTCCTCTGAATCCATCTCCTTTCCAACAAACGCACGTGCCTTGCCAGATGAGCTCTTCTTGTGTGATGAAGACCTTGATGAAGTTTTGGAAGAAGACTTTGAGTATTTCTTCTTCTTCTTGTCGTCAGACTCATATTCCTTGCTCTTCTTCTTCCTTCTGTTCTCATTGTCCCACTGTGGACACTCAAAGGTGAAGTGTCCAGTTTTCTTGCACTTGTGACATGTTTTCTTCTTGTAGTCATGAGCAGAAGCTTCATCATTCCTTGAGCTTGATCGTGAAGATTTCCTGAAGCCTTTCTTCTTAGTGAATTTTTGGAACTTCTTCACTAGCATTGCAAGTTCTCTTCCAATGTCTTCAGGATCATCAGAACTGCAGTCAGATTCTTCTTCAGATGAGGAGACAGCTTTTGCCTTCAAGGCACGAGTTCGCCCATAGTTTGGACCGTAGATATCTCTTTTCTCAGAAAGCTGAAACTCATGTGTGTTGAGCCTCTCAAGTATGTCAGACGGATCGAGTGTCTTGAAATTAGGACGTTCTTGAATCATCAGGGCCAGAATGTCAAACGAACTATCAAGTGATATCAGCAGCGTCTTGACGATTTCATGTTTGGTGATCTCAGTAGCGCCGAGGGCTTGAAGCTCATTTGTGATGTCAGTGAGCCGATCAAAGGTGTGCTGGACATTCTCATTGTCATTTCGTTTGAAGCGGTTGAAGAGATTGCGAAGGACACTGATTCTTTGATCTCTCTGGGTTGATATGCCTTCATTAACTTTGGAGAGCCAATCCCAGACCAGTTTGGATGTCTTCAAGGCACTCACACGGCCATACTGTCCTTTGGTCAGATGACCACAGATGATATTCTTGGCAGTAGAGTCCAGTTGAACGAACTTCTTGACATCAGCAGCAGTGACACCTTCTCCAGCCTTGGGAACGCCGTTTTCGACGACATACCATAGGTCGACGTCAATGGCTTCAAGATGCATGCGCATCTTATTCTTCCAGTAGGGATATTCAGTTCCATCGAAGACGGGACAAGCAGCGGAGACTTTGATTATCCCTGCAGTCAACATAGCTAAAACTCCAGGTGGTTAAACCGAATCACACAGAACAAGGGAGCACCTTGCTCTGATACCAATTGAAAGTGCGTTATATCGACTAGAGGGGGGGTGAATAGGCGATTTTTATGAAAGTCTTCAAAAGGTGAGAGTTATGAAGACAAACAGTGAAGATTATGCCTATTACTATGCAGCGGAAGTTAGATTACACTAGACCAGCCATGGTCATGTATTCAATAGAGTGAAAGCGCAATGACAAACAGCTTCAGTGTAATAAGGATCAGGTAGGAAGAAGTTATGAAGCCGAACAAATCATACATTCATGTTGTGAAGACAAAAGATAAAGCAAGCATGCAATGGCTTCACAATGAATAACTGTAAGTAAGGGAAGTGAAGATGAAACCAGTGACACGTTGAAGACAATGATTTGTTGGACCAGTTCCAGTTGCTGTGACAACTGTACGTCTGGTTGGAGCGGCTAGGTATTCAAACCAAAGGACACACAGTCCCAGACACCCAGTCAAGGACACTCAGTCCAAGACACCCAGTCCTCACCGTTTTCTCCTTGAGCTAAGGTCACACAGACCTCGCCCAATCACTCTGGTAAGTCTTCAAGGTAGACTCCCAAACCTTCACAGACCTCGTTCACTGGCAATCCACAATTTCTCTTGGATGCTCAGAACGCGACGCCTAACCGTCTGGAGGATGCACAATCCTCAAGTGTAATAAGTCTTCAGATCACACAGACACGAAGACTTTAAGTGATGCCCAATTTACTCTGGCTCTGGGTGGTTAGGGCTTTTCTCCTCACTGGGAATTTTTCTTTCAAAGGCTTCGAGGTGGGTTGCTCTCAAACGACAAAAGCCGTGCACTGAAATCTGAGCAGCCAACCGTTTGTGGTTGTGGGGGGTGGACTATTTATAGCCACTTGGCAACCCGACCTGATCTGTCCGAAATGACCCTGGGTCACTAAGGAACTGACACGTGTACCAACGGTCGGATTTCGAACTCACACGGCAACTTTACTTGGGCTACAAGTAAAGCTGACTTGTCTGACTCTGGACAAGATTTTCTCTCATAGTCTTCGCTCGAAGACATAGGATTTGAATTTGGCATCACTTCAGTCATTCTGAATGGTTCTCTTCGACCCCACTTAATAGTACGGTGGTTCCTATGACACAACATGAATGAAATAAAACTACGAAGGATCTAGGTCTTCGAGTTCCAAAAGCTTCATAGGGAGTCTTCTCATGTCATTGTCTTCAATATGAATATCTTCATAAACCACCATTGTCTTCAATGTCTTCGTACATTTTTAGGGGTCATCTCTGGTAGTGAAACCGAATCAATGAGGGACTTCTACCTGTGTTTTCCTGCAATTCTCACAAACACATTAGTCCCTTAACTAGGTTTGTCGTCAATACTCCAAAACCAACTAGGGGTGGCACTAGATGCACTTACAGTTTCACTCATTGGTCAAAGAAGCAACTTCATTTTACCTCATCTCTTTCTCTTCCGTTTTCCCTCCAGTGACATTCTAGATCTCGGGACGAGATCCTCTCGTAGTGGTAGAGTGTTGTAACACCCCGAGACCGATGTGCCAGGTGTCCTCCAGTTATTCGCTGTTGTTGCCTTGTCATTGCTTGCGTTTCATGCATCTCATACCATGTCATCATGTGCATTTCATTTGCATACATGTTCGTCTCTTGCATCCGAGCTTTTTCCCCGTTGTCTGTTTTGCAATCCGGCACTCCCATGTCATCCGGTGTCCCTTTCTACCTCTTTTCGTGTGCGGGTGTTAAACGTTCTCGGATTGGACCGAGACTTGTCATGTAGCCTTGGTTTACTACTGGTAGATCGCCTGTCAAGTTTCGTGCCATTTGGACTTCGTTTGATACTCCAACGGTTAACCGAGGGACCGAAAAGGCCTCGTGTGTGTTGCAGCCCAACACCCCTCCAAAGTGGCCCAAAACCCCACCTAAACCTCTCCCATCACCTAGGCCGTCCGATCACGATCGCGTGGCCGCAAACCACACCTCATTTGGAGCCTCCTAGCTCCCTCTACCTATATATATGTGCCCTCCCCCGAAAAATCCGCGCAGATCACACCCTACCCTAACTTCCCTCCGCGCCGCCGGACATGTCCGTCCGCGCCGGACGCGTCCACCGCCCACGTCGCTCCGGCCAATAGGAGCCCGCCACGTTAGCTCCGCCGCTTCGCTCGACCACTCCCCTCGCGCCACCTCAGCCCCACCTCCCTCTCTCTCCTCAGTGCGCCGCCGTAGCCCACAGGGCCCGAGGCAGGCCCGCCCGGGCCCGGAGCCGCCCGCCGCCACACTCGCGCGCCCGCCCAGCGCCTGGCTCCGCCCGAGCCGCGCCCGAGCCACCATGCCACGCCTCGCTGCCGCACCGCCACGTCTCCTCCCGCGCCGGCGAGCCACCGCCGCGGGTACCTCGACTCCAGCGACCTCGTCGCCCGACCCCGCCGGCGCCGCCCCGCACCTCAACACCGGTGCCACCTCGCCGTACGGCCGCCTCTCTCCGTCGACTCCGGCGCCCCCTGACGAACTCCGGCCGGCGAACCTCGGGATCTTTGCCTGGCTGGATCTGGATCTGAGATTCGAGACGGTTGACTTTTTCCCCCGCTAGATTTTTTGCATACTTTGACGTATCATAACTTCCTCATCGTGGCTCGAATTTGTGCGTGTAGCATATCGAAATGTTCGTCTCAACGAGTACTCCATTTCTTCTCATTGCATCATTTTCATTTGAGATCATCTTGATGCCCGAAATGCTGTTGGAAGAGGGCTATGTGATGATAGTTTCAGATCTGTTTCAGCATTTGCTCATTTGTCATTTTTGCCATGATTAATGTGTGCATGCTATGATCCTAAGCTCTACATGTGTTTTGAAGTATGCCATGTTATCTTTACAGGGGTGTATGCCATGTATTTTTGTGATCTTTGTGGTGACTAGCACAAGCATGCAAAGTAGCCTACTCATTGTTGCTGATTTCAGAGACTTAGAAATATTCTAAGTCCTTGTCCTGTTATTATTTTTATGCCATGTGTTCATGTTGCTATCGAGAGATCTATGCCTCTTTTGGGCATGATCAGTAAGGATGTTTTGTAGATAATGTTGGGCTCAATCCATCCATGTCGTTGTTTCCATTTATAGAGCACCCTAGCTTGAGTCAATCGAGTCCTACTTTTGCTATAAAATGTTCCTGGCAGATTGTTAACATGTTTAGCACTTTTGCCGAGCTTGTTGTAGTTGATCCATGCATGCTATGTTATTGTTCTTGCCATGTCTAGCTTCTATGCCATGTCTACTTGCTGGGTCTATGCTTAGTTTGTCATGCCATGCTTTGTAGTGAGTGCATCGAGCTCGCAAACATGCCTACTTGATATCTATTTTGCATGCTCCAGTTTTTCACTAAGTCTGAATCTGTTTTCGTTAATTGCTATGTTCACATGCTTGCAATTGTATTTTCTCATCCCTTTTGTCTTATGGTCAATAAGGGACTTTTGTTGTATGCTTTGAGTAGCTTCATGCCATGCTTTGCTTTGCCATGATATGTTCCTGTATCATGTAGTTATCAGGCTCTAAACATTGCTTCATGATGTTAAATTCCTGACTTGTTGTTATTTTCACTAAGTCTGTAACCTGTTATCTTTTGCACTTTTGCCATGATTGTTTGAGCCTGCTATTGATTGAATTAACCGTTGCTTAGTGTTCATATTTTGTTAAGCATCTTGATTGGATCCCTGCCATGTACTTTGTTGCTATGTTTGGGTGCAGTAGCTTAATTATATTGATGCATTTAGATGGCCATTTGCTGTTAATGGCAGACCGGTGCCATATTTGTTTTACTTGTCATTTCCAAACCGTGCATCCAATTCCGGTGATCTTTATATCGATTTCAACCGAAATCAACTCCTCTTTCCAGTGGCACTCTTGGATTTCCAAGTTGAGTCCAGGTCCAATCATTCTTTCCAAATCATGAATATGCATCACATATCGCTTCCCGCATACCATACCATGTTTGCATCATGTTGCTTGAGCATTGCACGTGGTTGATTGTGTCTCCCTTTGCTTGTTGTTCTTGCTTTGGGTAGAGCTGGGAGACGAGTTCGTGTTCGAGGATCCCGTTGAGTACATTTACGAGGATCAAGCTTTCGTCTTCTCGGAGATCTTTGCAGGCAAGATGATCATACCCTCGAAATCACTACTATCTTTGCTATGCTAGTTTGCTCGCTCTTTTGCTTTGCCTATGCTGCGATACCTACCACTTGCTTATCATGCCTCCCATTTTGTTACGCCAAGCCTCTAACCCACCTTGTCCTAGCAAACCGTTGTTTGGCTATGTTACCGCTTTGCTCAGCCCCTCTTATAGCGTTGTTAGTTGCAGGTGAAGATTGGAGCTTGTTCCATGTTTGGAACATGGTTATTTTGTTGGGATATCACAATATCTCTTATTTAATTAATGCATCTATATACTTGGTAAAGGGTGGAACGCTCGGCCTTATGCCTGGTGTTTTGTTCCACTCTAGTCGTCCTAGTTTCTGTCATATCGGTGTTATGTTCCTGGATTTTGCGTTCCTTACACGGTTGGGTTATAATGGGAACCCCTTGACAGTTCGCTTTGAATAAAACTCCTCCAGCAAGGCCCAACCTTGGTTTTACCATTCGCCACCTAGCCTTTTTTTCCTTGGGAGTCGCGCATCCCCAGGGTCATCTTTAACCCCCCGGGGCCAGTGCTTGTCTAAGTGTTGGTCCGAAATGGGCAGCCTGCGGGGCCACCTCGGGGAAACTTAAGGGCTGGTTTTACTTGTAGCTTGACCTATCCGGTGTTGCCCTGAGAACGAGATATGTGCAGCTCCCATCAGGATGTCGGCGCATCGGGCGGCTTTGCTGGATTTGTTTTACCATTGTCGAGGATGTCTTGTAACCGGGATGCCGAGTCTGATCGGATTGTCTTGGGAGAAGGAATATCCTTCATTGACCGTGAGAGCTTGTGATGGGCTAAGTTGGGACACCCCTGCAGGGTTATGAACTTTCGAAGGCCGTGCCCGCGGTTATGGGCAGATGGGAATTTGTTAATGTCTGGTTGTAGAAAACTTGATACTTTACTTAATTAAAATGCATCAACCGCGTGTGTAACCGTGATGGTCTCTTCTCGGCGGGGTCTGGGAAGTGAACACGGTGTTGGAGTAATGTTTGACGTAGGTTGTTCTAGGATCACTTCTTGATCATAGATTCTCGAACGTGCTTTGCCTTCTCTTCTCGCTCTCATTTGCGTATGTTTAGCCACCATACATGCTAGTCGCTTGCTGCAGCTCCACCTCATACCTTTTACCTACCCATAATCTTAAATAGTCTTGATCGCGAGGGTGTGAGATTGCTGAGTCCCCGTGACTCACAGATACTTCCAAAACCAGTTTGTAGGTGCCGTTGAACCATGCAGGTGACGCAACTAAGCTCAAGGAGGAGCTCGATGAAGACCGTGTTCGTTATGTTGTTCCGTTTCCAGTTGATCAGTAGTGGAGCCCAGTCGGGACAATCGGGGATCTGTGTAGCATTTGGGGTATTCTTCTTTTATTTTGGTTCCGTAGTCGGACCTTGAGTGTATTTGGATGATGTAATGCTTAATTCATGTAATTGTGTGAAGTGGCGAATTAAGCCAACTATGTGTCTTTTTCCCTTATGTATTACATGGGTTGTGTGAAGATTACCTCACTTGTGACATTGCTTTCAATGCGGTTATGCCTCTAAGTCATGCTTCGACACATGGGAGATATAGCCGCATCGAGGGCGTTACAACTTGGTAATCAGAGCCTTCCCCGACTTAGGAGCCCCCCTGCTTGATCGTATCGCTGGCGTTGTTGAGTCTAGAAAAATGTTTTGAGTCATTTAGGATTATATATATCGGAGAGTAGGATCCTTTTTACTCCTAAGTCCCTTCGTCGCTCTGGTGAGGCATCCTGACGTAGAGTTTTGACTCTTCTCTTCTCAAATTTCACTAAAAAAATTTTAGGATCACGCGGGTATCTTGGAATCGTTCCGATGGTTTTGTGACGAGAACATTGTTCTTGGTGCCTCCTGACATTTAGGGGCTGTGGCAGTGTCCCGGGGAGTTGAGCTCCGAGGTGTTGTCATCACAATTTTATCGTTGCAGTTCTGGAATACCTGAGTTTTCGCCGACATCAAAAACCTCTTTTATGTAGTTGTTGGTGAGATAACCTCGACGCCACCTAGTACTGGGGCGGGAGTTTGGGAGTATCGCCATAACTCGTATAACGGATGCTTTTCGAAGGTTGAGGTAAATGATTTCCGAAGGTTTCTTGGTTATGTGTTGAAGGATGGATACAACTGGATGTAGGATTTGTTAGTTTTGGGTGAGATATTATGCTTCCCCTGTATCCCCAACACCTGATTGCATAACCGGAAAGTTTCGGGAGTTTATAAGTGGGAATTCAAGTAGCTCTTAGGATATCTTTCCGATAGATGTATGATATGAAATTGGGGTTCGACGTCTAGTGGTCCGCCTATCCACGGTTGGTTTTACAGTGGTCTCGTTGGGTCTTAAAGAGTCCTTGGTTATGCTGACTCGGGGACGCTTCGTATGTCATGTGCACTGCCTTGTACATGATGGTGTTGTACGATCGAGCCCGTGTAGGCCCCACCACGAAAACTTCGGACGAAATCTCTATCATATGTTTGTTCCGGCTTATTTTGCAAGCCAATCCTTTGTTTTGTTTTGAGTTGTGGTATTCGAGTTACTTCAATGTCAAGTGTTGATTCCATACCTTCCCCAAATGGTGTTCTCATGTTCCTATGTGTATACTAATCCTTCTTGATCATCGAGATTGTCTTGTCAATTCTTTCCAACCGGTGTGATTTCTCTTCAAGTGGATCCAATCATTTCATCATCGGCAAGATCAACTCAAGTCTTCTCAATGATTGTTCGTTTCATCTGTCCCCAAGTTGCCTTTGTTTTCCCACCCACCCACTCCTTTTTTTCTTCAAGGACTCAGAGTTCTTTATCACTATCCATTTTATTGGTGGAAGTCTCTCCATTCTTTCATGTTCTTACCCTGTGGTTCTCTTGAAGATGCTCTACTCGTTCATCATTCTCCATTCTTTTCTTCTCCAGTGGATCCAAATCAAGCTTTTGGTGTTGATCATATCCCTTTTCCTCGTTTCAAATACCTTCTCATGCTGGTGCACCTCTTAATCATTCACCTCCCGCTATACATTTGTTCCGGAGTGCCAAAGATAGCTCAGAAGATTCGTGTTTACACTCTGCAGTCATTCAAGATCTTTCGAGGATGTTGTCTCATTCAAGCCATTTAATTCAAGTGGCGCAATCTATCTTTTAAATCATTCAACGGTGTTTCTTTTGAGTGGGCCCTAACCCACAGGTCTTTTTCCAGGATCTTACCTGACTCTTCTAATTCTCCCGGAGCTTTCCTCAAAAATTCTTTTCGAAGTTTGATGTAAGAATGAATTATCATCAGTCAAATGTCTTTCCACAAGATCTTTCAAACTCTTTTCATTGTTGGCTCAACCTCTTCGCTTTCATTCTCCCGGGGTGTCTCATCAATTATCATGGTGGTGTTTCTCGTCATCATTCTCCAACCTACCGGTGCTTCTCTCAAATATCCTCTTATCAGTTCATGATCTCTTTGTTCTCATGTATCTTAACTCTCTAATGTATGTTCATTCATTTGCTAATCCTTACCGGTGATTCATCCTTTTACTTCATTCGTTGTTCAATTCTTACGGTGGCTCTTCCAGGATTCTCTTCCGCTGTTATCATATCAATTCATTCGTTGTTCCAATCATACCGGTGGTTTGTTGAAGACCTTCTCAAGTTTGCGCTATATCTACCTTAAATCCTTTCTACGAGAATAAGTAGTATGCCAATTCCATTGCTTGTCATCAATTTGAATTGGTGAAGGATAAGCATAATGTAATTCTTATTCTAGTTTCATCGATTTTATTCAATTTCTTTTTCCGGAGAGGTCCATCATATCACATTCTCAGTTCGAGATGCTTTATCTTTTCTTTTCCCGAAGTTCCAAGCTCTCATCATCACGGAGATCTATAGCGACCCGACCTCAGACGGTCAAGTCTCTGTGCTTAAGTGTCATCCCTAGATCGGTATGCTAACACACACAGTACTCGAGGATTTATAATAGAGGTAAATCACATGTAAAAAGTAACGTAAATACTATTACCTCAATCCAAAATAGCGGACGTAACAAGGTTGTGGATTCCCATCAACACCAACGGCAAAGTTGAGTCTAGAAATCATAACCCTAACGTATCACTTACTCGTCGTAAGAAATCCTGCAACATGAGACGTTGCAGCCACAAAGGGTCAGTACATTGAATGTACTGGCAAATTCACACCATATAGAATGATGAACAATGGCTATCACTACATGCATATATGGCTGGTGGAAAAGCTCTATGGTTATATGTTTTTGCGAAAAGCCAATTTTTCCCTACTGCAAAGGAATAAATTTTTATTTAACTATCATGGTGGTTGTTGAACATTGAGAATGGTTGACAACATTCTCAATCCCAATTAAGTAACATCATTAAACCCAACAAAATTAATTTAAAGTAACATGATGAGATTCACATGATAATCCAAGTACTAGATACTCAAGATGTCCATAACCGGGGACACGGCTAACCATGATTAGTTTATACACTCTGCAGAGGTTTGTGCACTTTTCCCCACAAGACTCGATCTCCTCCGTTGGATTTCTCGCACTACATGGTGTTTGAGAAACGGATGACCGAGGCATAGTCTTTCAGAAGCGTTTGCACCTTACGATGGGTAGACCGTACCACCTACAACCCCTACATCTGCTAGTCTACCACTGTAAGAGTTCACATGACTTAATCAACTATGCTAGAGCCCATAATAGCTTGTGGCTGCACACGGAAGTTTCTAGTATGAATAATCTCATGATCCCTTTGAGCCTGGGTGGCGGTCCATAAAAAAACAGGCAATCCTGGAATACCCAGGTGCCTAGACAGGCAATCGCTGGAATACCCAGGTGCCTCAATCCACCCAGATGTGTGTTAAAGTTGCCACCTTAAGTAAACCATTAATTAACAATCTCACATCTGTCATGAAATACTCTCAAACCCAATCCACGTCTACGAGCATAGCGTGGCAATATAAGCATAACGTAATAGTAACTCCCAAAGTTTGAAGGCAGGGCAGTAGGTTCCTACCTCATCAACTACTTTCCAATACCCACATGTTATCAATCCTACTCATGCAATGTTTGAGGGTGAAACTAATGCATAAAACTGGGTATGAAAGGAATATGATCAAAGTGTGAACTTTCCTGCAATGTTGATGAAGATGATTTGCACTCAAAACTCTTGATAGCTCTACTCGTCACACTCCGGTCAATCTATCGCAAGCAAGCAATAGGAACCACACATAAGCAATCACTCAAAAGGTCAGAAAGCTCGAAGAAGATGATTCGGAAAACTTCAAAACCAAGCAAATAACTCTTGCAACATAAAACAATTTCTAACAGTACCAAAATTATATGAATTTGGCCTTATCAGAAAGTTTAGGTCAAGAGCTTTGATTTGCAAAAAGAATCAACTCATACGGAGCTACGAAACTCAAGTTATGATCAAACGAAGTTTGAATTCAAATCTGATCTAATTCAAATTTTAATTTTTTCAAAAACATGTTTGAGTTGGATTACTGGATAGAGGAGATCATAACGAAGAAGTGGGCGTTGGTTTCGTTGGATTTGGACAAACGAGCAAAAAGTTATGGTAGTTTGAAACCGAGGGACTAATCTGTAAGAAAAACTATCATAGATATGTCCCTGACGAAAATTAAAAGAAAAAGATAAAAACTAAAGAACGAACGTTCGTTACAGAACGGTAACGAACGAACGTTCGTTACAGAACGGTAACGAACGAAAATTGTTCGTTACCAGACCCTAACTAACGAACGACCACTAAATAATTCTAACTAAAAAGAAAAACCGGCTAAATGAAAAACCGAAGAAAACCAAATAAAATAAACCGGACCGGGCAGTTTATTATCGGTTCGGTGGTTTTCTTTGAAAACCGGCGACAGCGTTTTCCGCCGGCAGCGGCGGTTACCTCATCGATCGCCGGAGTCGGGGGAGGACGACGTCGGCGGCTCCGGTGATCGGGGAGGGCAACGGGGAGGTTGGGGAGGGGTGGCGTGTCGCGGCGAGGAGGATGGCGTCGGCGGCGGCTCACGGCGACGGAACGGAGTGGGGTGGAGGCAGCTTCGACGAGATGTGTGGCGGCGGCGGCTCAAGATGCGGCGCGAGAGAGGGGAGGAGAGAGAGGGTGCGAGGGGCGGCGCGGTTGGCCTTATAAGGGCGAGGGGAGGGGACGTGGTGGCGTGGAGGAGGGGCAAGGGCAAAGGCGGTGGGGCGCGGTGTCCGCGACGGACACGGCGGCGGTGGCGCTGTCGTGGCGGCGACGGTCTCTGAGCGGAGCTCGGGGACGATCGCGGCTGGGCTAGGCCGCGGCCTATTGGGCCGGCCCAGTTCGGCGGCGGAGGGAGTTTTTTCAACATACCCTTTTTTTCAAACAGAGAGAAAAAGAGAGAAAAAGAAAATAAAGTAAAATATTGTATAGGCATATAATATATCAAAATTTTCAGAAAAAGATTTTCTACGACTTGAACATTTTTATAATGTCAAATAAAATCCACACAAATTCAGATAATTCAAAGAGTGCTACTAGTCTAATAACATCCAATAAAAATCATTTTAAAAACCAAAACTAATTCAAATTTATTTCTCTCCAATTTTCTGATGTAGGGAATCATGTTACCCTATTTTCCGTATATTTTATTTTTGGATAAAAATAATTTGAATAAAACTCAAATAACTCCAAATTGGAAATAATTCCAAAAGGACTTTGAATTTGATCCTTGAAACTCCCAACTCATATTTCATAATTTGAAGTAGTCATTTTATCTCCTCTCATGAAAATCATTGAGTTGCTTAAAGTTTATGAATTGGAAATATTTTCCAAATAAAATTCAAATATTTTCAACACCCCTTGTCATTTAATTAATGGAAGAAGTCATGTCATCTTCTCTCTAGGGTTTTGTATTTGAAAAGAATTTGAATTCACGAAGATCATAAGTGCAAAATGAAAGTTTGGGAAAGTCCTTTTATTCCCTCTCATTTAACTTTCAAAAGGTTTCGAATTTCACTCAATTTCACACAATCAATCAAACAATCAATCAAATCTATCTATTTATTGTAACATTCCAAAATTTAGAATTTTGGGATGTTACAAACCTACCACCCTTAAAAGGAATCTCGTCCTCGAGATTCGGAGAGGCTAGAAAGAAATGTTTAGGGTTTGGGGGTCTCCTCAAAATCCATCGATCATCACAGGGGTCTTGGGTGCTACCTCCCTTAAAAGCATGGTTACGGTTCCCTCGAAACTCATATACTTCATCCATATTGTTAACAGTGTCGGTCTTCTTAGATCTTCCGGATAATTCCTTATCCGGGCTCTTCCGGTAGTGGCATAACCTTTACCACAATTTTTCTGTCCTTTCATCTTGCTAAGGTTCTTCCATGACTGGGTCTTCTTAGCTGACGGGTCTGGCGCCATTACTAAACAACTATCGATATCTCATGGTGGTCAACCATTTATGGTTTCTCCTGCAGGAAATGGGTCTGGGTTGATCCTCACCGTATAACCTACGGTTGGCAAAAGCTGCCTTGTACCAGGGAAAATTGCTATACCATTCTAAGGTTCAAACAAGGTTTAATACCGTCGTCTCTCTACTATAGGTAATTCACTCAGATTTACCATCCCATATAGCAAGGCGAATAATAAGAGTAAGTCCGTATGGTGATCAATCCATCCCGCACCCAAATCATTACCCTGTATATGGTTTAGCAAATCTTGCATTCTAACACTCGGTCATCCTCACAAGCATTGCAGAATTTCTCTTGTCCATGAACCGCGTTCGGAATAATCCATTGATTCTGCAAGCCAAACAAACATCTATCGTTCCTTCACAACTATTAGGTTTTGCGTTACTCCTATAAAATCATCTGCCGATAAACGTCGTATCTTCCTCCAGGGTTTTTCCTTCAGCAAGAATGTGCTTGCTTCTTGGCAGGTCCTTGGGCATGTGGGTTATGGCCCATCTCATCACTTGTAGTCCTTGAACTTATCATCGGGCAACTGATCATTATTCCAACTTCCAACTTCCTAGTATTCTTAAATCCATCCAATTGTACTGTCTTCCTTCCTTCTATTGGCACCTAAACTAGGACCTGATTACTCAGACTCATCATGGAGTTTCCATTGACCCATATTTCCGACATCATACCTCCTTTATATCCAATAGTAATTTATCTATTCATCCTCGTGGGATATCCCTCATACCGAGATAAAAACTTATACTTATGAAGTCCATATTCCACTTCATGGAACATCATTATCCTTTCCAGGGTCAAGCGTCCTTACAGGGGAATATTGGCCATCTCTGCATGGCACTTCTTCAACTGGGAAACATGAAACACATCATGAACTCCTGACAGTCCTTCGGGTGACTCCAACTTGTTGGCCACTTCTCCCATACGCTCCAAAACTCGGTATGGTCCTACAAATCTTGGGGCTAACTTTCCCTTAACTCCAAATCGTTTAACTCCTCGCAGAGGGGACACACGAAGACATGCTCTGTCTCCAATTTCATAGACTACCTCCTTGAGTTTTTGAGTCTACATAACTCTTCTGCCTGGACTGAGCTACCTTCAGTCTACCTCGAATCAACTTAACATTCTATTCTAACTCCTTGATCACATTTGGTCCAAACAACTGACGGTCTCCAACTTCATCCCACACACTCTTGGGGTATCACACATATCGAGACAAAACTCGTATTCATTTTGTCCGAAATCCACTCAGTGGTGTATCATTATCTTTTCCAGGGGTCAACGGTTCTTCCAGGGTACTACCACCCTTTAAATGCACAAATCTTCCATAGACCATATTTCTCATATCCTCAGAATGGCCAAAATCCTTCTTCATAGAGTAACAACTCATAAATCCATATCAGTATCAATGATGCTAACTTTATTCACTCTCAGTTGTTTACAATCTCTCGTTTTTCCATTACATGTCTCAACTCAACACCTCAATATAAAAGGAAATATTCTCACTTCTATTACTCCATTTCTTTTTTTGCAAACTCAACTATCTAGCACAAGTTTCCTTCTCCTTGGGGCATTCTCTGGCAAAGTGCCCTGCTCCATTACAACTAAAACATATTACTTCTGACAAGTATCGAGGTTTCCTTTTTGGGCAACTGTTGAGGTAGTGCTCTGACTCCTTGCACCTGTAACAGGTGATATGACTCAGGTCCTTCCTGGAATCCAATCTGCTTCTTCTCCTGGACCTTTCCATGCCAATCATGGCTTCTATTTCTTGTGGGTCATATTCTACTTCCTCTGTCGGGAATTATACTAGATCCCCATTCAAACAATTTTGGGAGATGTGTCCTTCTTCTCCACATGAATAGCAAGACTTAGTGCAGGGTTTACTCAGGTCTTTTTAGGCGTGTCCTCCATCTCTTCCTTCATCACAGCTTCTTCTAAAATTTCCATGAGGGCTCCTTTCATTACTTCTTTCTTCTGCTGGATGGTTCGTTGTACCATGGGGTAAATGTGACACTGAGCAGGATAGTGGGTAGTCCCTTCACACAAGAAACAAGTAATCTGCCTAATTCGGCATTCTTCAACTGGGTGACTTCCTTCACAATTAGGGCATTCATCCTTGTGTTCTTTATGGGTGTGTCCTATTTCTCCACAAATCTTGCATGCACAAGGTTTCTTCACATCCTTTCCATAAGGCTTCAACTTCTGGGACACAAACCGAGACTTTGGCAAAGTCAACTTAAATTCTCTCCAAGTGGTTACTCCTTGCCATCCATTCATGGTTTGGTACATCCTCCACCAAGTAGCAGCACCTCTTTCAAAGCACTGAAGAGCATGCTGGGTCATATCATTTCCAACTATAAGGTTATTCTTCATGTGATCCTTCATGTTCTTAATCCATCGGCCCGTCTCCAATTAACTCATCGGTCCAGAAAATACAAGCTCATCTCCATTCATCCTCTATTGGGTCCATGTGGGTTTGGGGTAAGATAAGAGAGAGGGAGAGGGATACACACAATACAAACAAAAGTTTTGAAAAGACATATTTTATTTGTGGCCGTCGGGAAAAACATCAAACAAATGACAGCTCACAAACGTCGCATCTAACATAGGTATATAGCAGGGGTTTGGTCTTCTAAAGGTCTATAAATCTTCAACTCTCCAAACTCTTCAAGCCTTGTTCATGCCTCCAATGGCTTCTTCCGATCATGCTTGTCTTTCTCAAGTTCTTTTGCCAGATCAACTCTGTTGTAGCAAAGTCTCTCGTGACATCCTTGAATATTCTGGAGTTGCATTCCAAACTTCTGGGTTTCAACATCCTTGGCATGAGCCATGGTCATATTGTCCTTCAGTTCCTGATAAATCTCCGGTATCTCGAGGTTGTAGCTCCTCCAGCTTGGCTACTTTCAGCTTTTGGTTCCTAAGTTCTTCATGAAATGCTTCCTTGTCTAATACGGCTTCATGGAGCTCCACCTTAAACTTCTTGATGTACTACTCCAGATCCTGGTGATACACCGGCTAAGGTTAAAACATCATCTTACTAATAGGTGCTCCATCAACCTTCTTCCATCAAATCCATTCTGAACAAATGCATCCTTAACTCAGCACGGTGACAATAGCATCAGCGGGCGATGACATCACGGATAACCGTGTTTCTGCTCTTGTCATTCCCATGAGCTATCATTCCGTAGTTGATATGTCCTGCCTTAGGGTTTTCTTTGACAAAACTTTAAGTTTTTAACTCTCCATGCTCCGGTCTTTCTCCGATACACCCTGATCTCAGGCATTGACAACTTCCATAATCTGTCAAGTTCCATAAGGGTAGCCTTCCTAGGTCATACAAATCTAGGGATTCTTCATAGCCTTCAAATTCTCCTAGTCTTCGGAGTCTTCAACCGTTATAGTTTCCATTATTCGGATGCACAGTAAAATCCTCTCCATTCCGAAGCGGTCTTAGTTGTCCAATATCTTGTACTTCTTGGAGTGGTCTCATCAGTCGAATCTTCGTGTGGTCAAGAGGGGAAAGGGGTATGGTCTCACTAAAGGGAATTTTTGAATAAGCTCAGAAGAGAAGAGAGGTAAAAGATCTTTTTGAAAGGGAAAGTTGTAGAGAAAAATCTTTGCTATGGGCTTACCAGTTTCTAGGGTCACGTCCTACAGTCAACATGTGTTCTGATACCATCTTGTAGCGACCCGACCTCAGACGGTCAAGTCTCTGTGCTTAAGTGTCATCCCTGGATCGGTATGCTGACACACATAGTACTCGAGGATTTATAACAGAGGTAAATCACATGTAAAAAGTAACGTAAATACTATTACCTCAATCCAAAATAGCGGAAGTAATAAGGTTGTGGATTCCCATCAACACCAACGGAAAAGTTGAGTGTAGAAATCGTAACCCTAACGTATCACTTACTCGTCGTAAGAAATCCTGCAACATGAGACGTTGCAGCCACAAAGGGTCAGTACATTGAATGTACTGGCAAATTCACACCATAGAGAATGATGAACAATGGTTATCACTACATGCATATATGGCTGGTGGAAACGCTCTATGGTTATATGTTTTTGCGAAAAGCCAATTTTTCCCTACTGCAAAGGAATAAATTTTTATTTAACTACAATGGTGGTTGTTGAACATTGAGAATGGTTGACAGCATTCTCAATCCCAATTAACTAACATCATTAAACCCAACAAAATCAATTTAAAGTAACATGATGAGATTCACATGATAATCCAAGTACTAGATACTCAAGATGTCCATAACCGGGGACACGGCTAACACTGATTAGTTTATACACTCTACAGAGGTTTGCGCACTTTTCCCCACAAGACTCGATCTCCTCCATTGGATTTCTCGCACTACATGGTGTTTGAGAAACGGATGACCGAGACATAGTCTTTCAAAAGCGTTTGCACCTTACGATGGGTAGACCGTACCAACTACAACCCCTACATCTTCTAGTCTACCACTGTAAGAGTTCACACGACTTAATCAACTATGCTAGAGCCCATAATAGCTTATGGCTGCACACGGAAGTTTCTAGTATGAATAATCTCATGATCCCTTTGAGCCTAGCTGGCGGTCCATAAAAAAACAGGCAATCCTGGAATACCCAGGTGCCTAGATAGGCAATCGCTGGAATACCCAGGTGCCTCAATCCACCCAGATGTGTGCTAAAGTTGCCACCTTAAGTAAACCATTAATTAACAATCTCACATCTATCATGAAATACTCTCAAACCCAATCCATGTCTACGAGCATAGCATGGCAATATAAGCATAACGTAATAGTAACTCCCAAAGTTTGAAGGCAGGGCAGTAGGTTCCTACCTCATCAACTACTTTCCAATACCCACATGTTATCAATCCTACTCATACAATGTTTGAGGGTGAAACTAATGCATAAAACTGGGTATGAAAGGAATATGATCAAAGTGTGAACTTGCCTGCAATGTTGATGAAGATGATTTGCACTCAAAACTCTTGATAGCTCTACTCGTCACACTCTGGTCAATCTATCGCAAGCAAACAATAGGAACCACACATAAGAAATCACTCAAAAGGTCAGAAAGATCGAAGAAGATGATTCGGAAAACTTCAAAACCAAGCAAATAACTCTTGCAACATAAAACAATTTCTAATAGTACCAAAATTATATGAATTTGGCCTTATCAGAAAGTTTAGGTCAAGAGCTTCGATTTGCAAAAAGAATCAACTCAAAAGGAGCTACGAAACTCAAGTTATGATCAAACGAAGTTTGAATTCAAATCTGATTTAATTAAAATTTTAAAATTTTCAAAAACATGTTTGAGTTGGATTACTGGATAGAGGAGATCATAACGAAGAAGTGGGCGTTGGTTTCATTGGATTTGGACAAACGAGCAAAAAGTTGTGATAGTTTGATATCGAGGGACTAATCTGTAAGAAAAACTATCACAGATATGTCCCTGGCGAAAATTAAAAGAAAAAGATAAAAACTAAAGAACGAACGTTCGTTACAGAATGGTAACGAACGAAAATTGTTCGTTACCAGACCCTAACTAACGAACGACCACTAAATAATTCTAACTAAAAAGAAAAACCGGCTAAATGAAAAACCGAAGAAAACCAAATAAAATAAACCGGACTGGGCAGTTTATTACCAGTTCGGTGGTTTTCTTTGAAAACCGGCAACGGCGTTTTCCGGCGGCAGCGGCGGGTACCGTGGCGATCACCGGAGTCAGGGCAGGACGACGGCGGCGGCTCCGGTGGTCGGGGAGGGCAACGGGGAGGTCGGGGAGGGGCGGCGCGTCGCGGCGAGGAGGATGGCGACATCGGCAGCGGTTCACGGCAAAGGAACGGAGCGGGGTGGAGGCAGCTCCGGCAAGATGTGTGGCGGCGACGGCTCAAGATGCGGCGCGAGAGAGGGGAGGAGAGAGAGGGGGCGAGGGGCGGCGGGGTTGGCCTTATAAGGGCGAGGGGAGGGGACGTGGTGGCGTGGAGGAGGGGCAAGGGCAAAGGCGGCGGGGCACGGTGTCCGCGACGGACATGGCGGCGGCGGCGCTGTCGTGGCGGCGATGGTCTCTGAGCGGATCTCGGGGACGAGTGCGGCTGGGCTGGGCCGCGGCCTGTTGGGCCGGCCCACTTCGGCAGCGGAGGGTATTTTTTTAACATACCCTTTTTTAAAACAGAGAGAAAAAGAAATAAAAAGAAAAGGAAATAAATATTATATAGGCATATAATATATCAAAATTTTCAGAAAAAGATTTTCTATGACTTGAACATTTTTATAATGTCAAATAAAATCTGCACAAATTCAGATAATTCAAAGAGTGCTACTGGTCTAATAACATCCAATAAAAATCATTTTTAAAAAAAACCAAAACTAATTCAAATTTATTTCTCTCCAATTTTATGATGTAGGGAATCATGTTACCCTATTTTCCGTATATTTTATTTTTGGAGAAAAATAATTTGAATAAAACTCAAATAACTCCAAATTGGAAATAATTCCAAAAGGACTTTGAATTTGATCCTTGAAACTCCCAACTCATATTTCATAATTTGAAGAAGTCATTTTATCTCCTCTCATGAAAATCATTGAGTTGCTTAAAGTTTCTGAATTGGAAATATTTTCCAAATAAAATTCAAATATTTTCAACACCCCTTGTCATTTAAATAATGGAAGAAGTCATGTCATCTTCTCTCTAGGGTTTTGTATTTGAAAAGAATTTGAATTCACGAAGATCATAAATGCAAAATGAAAGTTTGGGAAAGTCCTTTTATTCTCTCTCATTTAACTTTCAAAAGGTTTCGAATTTCACTCAATTTCACACAATCAATCAAACAATCAATCAAATCTATCTATTTATTATAACATTCCAAAATTTAGAATTTTGGGATGTTACAAGATCCATCTAAATCATTACAAGGTTTCACTTTATGTTTTCAACTTCTCTTTCTTTTCGTTATCCTTTTTGTTACCAGAGTTCTTCATCAAGGTTCTACATGATGGTTCATCAAGGATTTAATTTCCTTCTCGAAGTGTTCATCAAGATTCTTTTTAGAGGAGCTCAAGCATTCTTCATCTTGCATAACGAATTCCAATTCATCCTATCTTATCTCTGAGGTGGTGTTATGTCATTCGTGTTAATTTCCCGTCGTGCTCCGTGATTCACAAGTTATCAAGAATGAGATATTTTAAATCCATCAATCTCATTATTTGAGTTATCTTGGGTATTATTTTCACCTAAAGCCTTCCCTAAGGATTGTTGCTATTATGGTGCTTATAAATGACTCAAGTTCTTTTATCCTCCCGATGAAATAGTCTTGTCTCTTTGTTTATATCAATCCAATCTATTGTTTCCAGTAGTGGCAAAATTTCACCTCATAATTTTGAGATGTTTTCCATAAGTCCTCTACAACCTTGTTCTTTTCGTTTTTGGTTTTCCAACAACTCCGTTCGAACCTTCTCCTAAAGATGCTTTTGCAAACTCATTGAAGGTAGAACATGTTGTTTTCTTCTCTGTTCTTTTTTTACGACGATCCAACTTCTATTCTTTCATTCCGGAGGCATTGTGATATTGCTTTCTTCAACCATCATCCCGTTTTATCAAAGTTCATATTCTTTTCCTTGCTTATCCCATTTAACCGGAGTGTTGTGCCCTCTGCTCAAGTTCTTTTCATCTTATCAAGTCTTGTATCAATTTTCAATCGGAGTGCTGCCCGAATTTGTTCTTCCTTGTTACTCTTCCCTACCGGAGTGCTTTCAACTTTGTTCTTTTTTGTTGCATTCTTTTTTTCAATTGTTCAACCTCTCAAGGTTCTTTGGTTTCTGAAAGTGCGTTATATCGACTAGAGGGGGGGTGAATAGGCGATTTTTATGAAAGTCTTCAAAACGTGAGAGTTATGAAGACAAACAGTGAAGATTATGCCTATTACTATGCAGCGGAAGTTAGATTACACTAGACCAGCCATGGTCATGTATTCAATAGAGTGAAAGCGCAATGACAAATAGCTTCAGTGTAATAAGGATCAGGTAGGAAGAAGTTATGAAGCCGAACAGATCATACATTCATGTTGTGAAGACAAAAGATAAAGCAAGCATGCAATGGCTTCACAATGAATAACTGTAAGTAAGGGAAGTGAAGATGAAACCAGTGACACGTTGAAGACAATGATTTGTTGGACCAGTTCCAGTTGCTGTGACAACTGTACGTCTGGTTGGAGCGGCTAGGTATTTAAACCAAAGGACACACAGTCCCAGACACCCAGTCAAGGACACTCAGTCCAAGACACCCAGTCCTCACCGTTTTCTCCTTGAGCTAAGGTCACACAGACCTCGCCCAATCACTCTGGTAAGTCT